>NC_081410.1:610252515-610412515 GCF_030272615.1 Cryptomeria japonica | reverse complement strand
CACGAAATTGTTTAGATGAAGAAATGATAACAAAGTTGACATCCATAGATTTAGTGTGAACCTCAATAGGAAGTGCTATAGAACCAATGGTAGGACAAGAAAATACGTCAAATAAATTAACCACCACATTAGTAACATCATAGATTGGTTTATGCAAATGTAAATTATAAAGATATTCTTTAGTGATGACATTAACCATGCACGAGGGATCAATAAGCACACCATGATAAGGTTTTTCTCGGATCTTCGCAACTATGTATAAGGGGCCATCAGGAGCTCTAATGGTCTCGCTAGGGTTAAATGCGATACATGGATCCTTAGGTATTTCTTGTTTCTCTACCATATTCACCAAATTTTGAGGCATGGTAGTGAAATTAGAAGGAGAGAAAGAGGTATGTTCAGTCTCAATCACATTAGAGGTATGAGAGGGTAAATGATCAGTAAAAATATTAAGATTTTGATTAGGAGGAGCTATTGATTTGTTTCCCTTATCATTCTCACCTACCAAAAATATAGTATTATTATCAATCAAGTCTTGAATCTTACTTTTTAATGCAAAACATTTATCAGTATCATGACCAGGTTGACAATGAAATTGACAAAAATAATTATTATCAAGGTAAGGTGAGGCTTCCTTAAAAGGGTCAACTGCTTTTATTAGAGGAAGTTTGATAAAATTTCTTTATAACAACTAAGACATAATGTTATGTAAAGATTCATTCAAAGGAGTAAATTGTCTTTCTCTTTTGAAAAATTTAGAAATAGGAGGCACACCTGTTGTAGCATTCACATTGTTGTTGTTGATGGTGTCATTGAATTTGATAAATCATTTGCTCGGTTTGAACTTCACAAATGGTTGTTGAGAACTTTCACCTTTATCACTCGGAGCCATATGAGTGGATTTCTCCAATTGACTCACAATTAGTTGATAATTGTGAAGTGTTGCTCACAACTGCAGAAAGGAAGTAAACTTAGAAAGGAGAAGTTTGTCTCTAATGTCTTTTTGTAAATTAGAAATGAAAATTATTTGAGTATCATTATCAAGCACTTGAAAAGAAATTTGAGAACACAAACACTTATATCTACCAATGAAATCAGTCACTTTTTGTTTAACACCTTGTTTACAATGCATTAATTCAGTCAAAGTTATATTAGGACCTATATTATTTTGAAATTATTGAATAAAAACATTTGCTAATTGTTGAAAATAGGTAATAGAATAGGAAGGCAAAGAGAAATACCATTGTTAAGCCTCATCTCTTAATGTTCTAGTAAACAATTTGGCAAGCAATCTTTGATCAGAAGCAAAGTCAGTACACAAAGTTTGAAATGTCTTGACATGTGTTAAAGGATCATCTTTTCCATTTTAGAGTTCCAATTGAGGGACTTCAACATGTTTAGGAGGGAAATTTATAACAATATCAAGATATAGTGGGCTCGCAACATCAAATGTTGGAACACTAAACTTGGATTGACTCATAGAAGTAATTTGTTGTTGCAATGATGACACAGTTTGAGCAAGGTTATTAATGGTTGCTTCAGTTGAGGAATTTATGTTAGATATGTTTGATTGGGAAGGTGGTGTGATGTTGTTAAAAGAAGGCATTGATTGAGAATAAGATGGAGGAACACTATGGTAACTAGGCATAGGCGATGACTGAGTAGGAAATGGGACACTAAAAGGAGGGGTATAATGATTGGATGAATGGCCCCCATGTGTCACATTGATTGGTTGAAAAACAATAGGAAAAGTTATTGAAGGCATAGATAAAGATGGAGGATTAATTGAGGAAGAGGGATTGCCCCCATGACTAATGGTTGTAGGTATGCCATTTTGAGTTGATGTAGCCATGATGTTTGAAGTGAAAGTAGGAATGCTAGTTATTGAAGTGGTCAAAGGAATAGAATGATTGATTTGTGTAGAAGATTGTGAATAACCTAAGTTCTCAGCACAACTCTTTATATGCATGACATTAGAATCAACAATATGGGCAATGCCACATAATATATCAATTCCATTCTTATCACTTTGAATCATGCACTTTAGACCTTCAATTAATGGAAGAGCTTCACTATTAGGGTATTCTTGGGACATCCATTGTTGAAAGTTGTCAAATTGATTGTCTAATTTTCAAAGTTGATCTATGGAAACTCTAGTCAAAGCTTCTTCTTCATCATTGGAATCATCAATTGGGTAGATAGGGATTTTATTAGGATGGGAAGAATTGGCGTTATCCTCATTGAAGAGTTCACCCAATTAGGCTCCATCTCTTCGGGTATTAAGCCTTGAGAAGCCTCAATTCTAATGCTTCATCTAACGGGGATAGTATAGGTAGGACTGATAGTGGTAAAACTCATGCACTAGAGGGAAATTTTGAATTTTTGAATTTTCGCAACAAAGTTTGCAAAATTGAATAATGCAAAATTCAAGGAAATGATGATTATACAATTCGACTTTTGAAAAGGAGAAATGACACAATTTTCAAGATAATTTATGATGAATGAAAAGAAATTAAAATTTAAAATTAGGGCCAATGGGATACCACTTAATTTTAAAATTAAAATTAACAAAATTAAGATTTTTAAAATCACGCAGATTATAATTGACCCTTTAATTTTAAATGTTTCCTTGAAAGTTGTGATGTTGGAATTGGGAAGTATTTTTGATCTTAGAGGGATCAAAATTCAATAAAATTAGCCAATTTTTCAGATTTAAGCAATTAAATACAGTCATAACAATCTCTCGGAATTTTAGGAAAAATATTGAGGACCAGGTTGAAAGTGCACCTGGTTCGCCCAACTTTTTCAAAAATTTTTAGGGATGAAAGCTACGATGATTTTAGAGCTAACCCTAAAAAATTGGTTCATTCTACAAAGATTAGATAGGCAAAATTAAGGTTTGAATGTTAAAATAGGACCCTATTAGGGTTTTGCAAAAGATAAGAAATTGGATTGCAAATTTGAAAAAGGTCAAACCTAATGGATAGGACCACTTTGAATAATATTTAGAAGACTGAAATTGGTTGAAATTGATTGAAATTTACACAAAATCCAAGTAAATTTGAAAATTAGGGTTTTAGGGCTTAACCACTGAATTTTAAAATTTTAAATTTTGGAAAAAGGAGGGAAATTGAAAATTTGAATTTTAGGCAAGAAGACAAGTCTGAAAATAGTCCTAAATCTGACAATTAAATGTAAATCCAATCTTTGTACAAGTTCAAGTTGATTTTTGAAAATTAGGGTTTTGACAATTAACCACTTAATTTTGTAAATTTGATTTGCAAATTGAACAAGATAATGAAGAAATTGAATTTGGTAAGACATGCAATTTTCAGATCTAAAACAATAGATAGCAATTGTTTGCGAATTTCAATTTTAACAACTAGGGTTTGATTGAATTAACCACTGAGTTTTGTAAATTAAACTTGCAAATAAAAAATATGCAATAATTTTGAATATCAAGCATGCAAGATGTTGGGTTCACCAAAATGTAATTTGGTCAAAAGGTGATGAGGAGATCAAGGGGAAAGCTTTACCCTCCTCAAGAAAGGAGTGAAAGTTTCACAAAGGGTTCTCTTCAACCTCTCGTGCATATTACATTTAAAAGAGGGGGTTGAATTCACTAGATCCAATTTCAATGGAAAGATATTGCATGCTAAACGAATTGACAATGAATTCGGAAAGTAAAGTAACCCTCTTTTAAAAAGGACAAGTTGAATTAAGCAATTTGAGACTAAGTATGAAGATGACAAAGAAATGATTATATCTTGAGATAGAGATGCGGGATGAAGCTGTGCACCTGGAATTAGTAGTAAAATGTCAAGATGAAGCTCCCTTGCAAATTTAAGCGAAAGTTGTCAGGATCGGGTTGAAAGTGCTTGGTCCTCCAAAAAATCCATGTGTCGAAAAGGGTTTTTCTGTCTTTGAAAATGAAGTCTAAACTTGCAATTACAGTTGCACACCTACAACCTACAATAGAAAAGAGAGGAAATGTTGTTGGGATTGGGGGTTTGCCTTCAGGTCAAACCCTGGTTTGGAATTAACCAAATGATGAAAAATACTTGCAAGTAAATGAAAGGAAATGAATGAAGTAGAATTAACCTCAAGGGAGGATGTAATTGAAATATAGATAGAGTTGTTTGAAAGGATATGTGAAGTTGAATGCTTTGAATATTGAAAGAGATATTGCATTCAATGGTTGAATCCTTGACTTGAATGCAATACCTAGCCTTGAAAGGAGACTTGAAATGCTCAATGCTTGAAGGGATTCTTGAATGCTTGGATGCTTGAATGCTTGCACTTGATTTCACTTCTTGAACTTATTTTTCGCTAAATTGTACATGATTGAATTTATGCGAATAGGAAAGGAAAGGCTCCTTATATACTTGGCAATTAGGGGTTTTTAACTAATTTTTCATCTTAGGCCGACATAGGAAAACTCTTTACCACTCATGATTGACAAGCCCAATGCATAAGTTGGATGAAGGGGGCCCGAAATAGGGCAGGGACGGGGGCACCGCACCCTTGTCCTGGGGGGGACATGGGCACCATGCCCTTATCCTTCCCTTATTCAGGACAAGAAGTGAGAGCAGGGAGTGCAGGGTGCAAGAAAATGCAAGTTTCAGGTGGTATGAGCATGTCTCGGGTCTCCACACTAATACATTTGGCCTAAAATTTCGACGGAGAAGGTATATTGTGATCAAATTTGATTTTTTTTTGAAAAAATGCCTGATTTCATCAGAATTCTGATGATAATGCAACATTTGGTTTTGATGGAGAAGGAATTGGCAATGACATTTGGGTTTTTTTAGAAAAAGTAGCCGCGTTCGTCGAAATTCCGATGACCGCGTGCATTACTTCAAAAAAATGAGAAAAGACCAAGTCATTTCATAAATCCCGCCTCTTCGTCCCGCCTCTACCATTACAAAATCCCGCCTCTGCAAGGAACCAGCCGTGGAATGAAGTGGTGCTGCATGAGCAACTATACTAGGATACCAGGCAACAGGAAACTTTCCAGCTTCATGGTAGGAATTTTGTTATGTTTTTTTGTTTACCATCTGTTTAGGGGCATTTTCAAGTCTGGGCATTATTTAATGTAATAAGGGCATGTTTTGGGCCCATTTGTAAGCCGTTTGGCATTTTGTTAGGGGTGTATGGGTTTAGGATTTAAACAGTAGTTAAAAGCCTTTTTCAAACTAAATCCTTGTTTAGAAGTGTATAATGTTTAAACCAACATTAGAAAACTATTTACGAGTCTGGTGTTTGCAGAACAGTTAAGTAACTGTTTGTTTTTTTCTTCTTATTCCCTCCAAATCGATTGGGGATGTGGGTTGGAGGAATTGAAGAGTTGAGTAAATATGCCTCCTTCTTGTGTGTCTACCATGTGAAGTGGCCTGAATGTGGTGGAGTGCGGGCAGGAAGAATGTACATTATCATTCTCATGGTCATTTGCAAGAACGGGCCACGGGTAGAAGAAGCATGCACGTGGTAGGGCAACATCTCTATGTCCTTGTCGTGAGAGTGCGTATGAACGGGAGTTGTGTGGGAATGAGTTCAGGATTGGAGATTGAAGTTTGATAGATTGCAGAGTTGTTGTGTCAGTTTGAATTTTCTTCTCAACAACACCATGTCATCCCAGTAGGTTTCCCTATTCATTTTCCCTCACATATCATTGTGTGTTTTAGTCCTCTTGAAGCCTCCCCATCAAGTGGTTCCTCCCATGCCGATTCCAGCGAAAGAATCCGGATCGATTATGCCCTCAAGAAGTCATGGGTGGGGGTCTAGTAAGTTGAGAAGTTATTGTTGGGCCATCCCCCGATGAACATGAAGGAGGGAGGCGGACATAGGTTTCCTATGGGTTTAATCATTACAAGATGTAGGAATGATTTAATCACTGTAGGAAAAAGGTAGGGTATAATCAACAAATTCATTGTTATACATATTCAAATATTTAGATTCAAAGTTTATTATAGATTTATCAGATTAATTGCCAATAGCAAAGATGGTGAGAGGTTTCTGTAATATGATATGATCGATTTAAAAGAAGAATTTCTTACAAGACCTAAACCATTGAAAAATCCTACAATCATGTATTAATTAAACACTACATTAAAATAATGAACAATATAGTTGGCATGAAACATAATAATACTACTTTCCATATTTAAAATATATCCTAATTAAGGAGAGGGATGACCTAAACCTGCGTGATCGAGTGCCATTATGTAAAACATATCCTAATTATGGATGCTGGTATATATGGTTGTGACAGAAAATCCCTGCTGCAGAACCATGAGAGCATTGTGTAGTGATCGAGTGCTATTTTTTGTCGGTGTTTTGGAAGGGAGCATAAGTGTATCGTTAGGAAGGTGGTATAAAATGGAAGCTGAGAGGTATAAGGTTATGAGGTGTGGGTTAGGATAAGATAGAGAGGTAAGTGATGAAGGATGTAATGGTGAAAGAGTAAGTTAGGATATGTTAGGGGTTTGGAAGGTAGGAAAGTGAATGGGGGGAAATAAAAAGATGTGAAGGATGGAATGGGGTTAGGTAGGTGAGGTAAAAGTAAGTGTGTATGAGGTTAAGGTTTAGGATAGGATGTAGGAAAGTGGAGGAGGTTATGATAGGGGATATGAAAGGTAGATGGAAGGTAATAATGATAGGAAGTGAGGTAAAGGTTATGAGGTGTGGGTTAGAAAATAGGGTGTAGGAAATGGAAGGAAGGGTCATATCACTTTGAGAGTTTTCACCAAGATGAGTAGGCCGAGTATGGACCTCAAATCTTACAAGCCATGAGGATCTGCTTGTAGTAGAGGAGCATATACTTGCATCTTGGGAGCTTATTAGGAGTTCGCCTGGAATTTGGGAAATACACATAGAGGAGATAGAATATTGATCAATACACATTACCTAGCCTCATCATGCATAAATACAAGAGGTATAGACTATAGCAAGCACATATCATGGGCCAAAGGATCATATTTGAGAGTTGCTTCATCTTCAATCCTCTACATTTTTAAGATCCACAAATGGGGTTGAGGATAAGTCTTGGTTACTTAGCTTGGACTTATACCTTGGGTTGCATCTGTATGTGAGCACCTTAAAGGCATAATTTTCAATGCAATTTTTGAGAGGACTTGATTCCACCTTGTGGCATTGGGAGGATAAAATGCACCAACTCACATTGGAAACCCTCTCTAGATACCATTTTGGAGTGCTTCAAAGTGTGTTCTATTTCAAAATTATTTTGACAGAGATGCATAGACGAGTTTCATAATTTACATAATAAGGTTTCATAGTGGCTCAACATGAGAGTTAGTTTTTGGAGTTCTTGTAGTTTGTAGATTACATTCAAGACAAGTTACTTGTCAATTATTTCATTAGGGGTGGAAAGCCCAAAATTTCAGTTTTCCTACACATGGCCAATCCAAATGACTTTAGGGTTGCTATGGCAAAGTCTCTTATGGAAAAGTAGGTACATGGGAGGACACAAGAGGCATGAGAGAAGTTTGTAATATTGATGAAGGGACTAAAGTGTCCATAGGCCTCCCCATCCTTCAGAGGATAATTTAGACTTACTATATGATTTACAAAGAAAAAACCAATAGTATCAATATTAGGGACAAAGGTCTAGAGCATAGTAGGGGCCATAGGGTAGTCACATTTGACCATCATCGACACAAGGATATTTTAGGTATGAGAGACTATAGGGCTATCAAGCTAGGCCTTCTATGACTCAATAACCTTTTAGGGGAGAATCTAATGTTTTTAGTAATTAGGATCTTCTAATTATGGTGGGGCCTAGCCAACATAGGGTCATATGAGAGGCACATGTTATGTATATGTTAGTATCAGACAAAGAGTGCCCACAAGGTTTTAGAGTAGGTGGACTCCATCCTAGGATGTCAAAGTAAATAGTTGATATGTGGGTCTTTACCCTCCCAACCACTCAACATATACCACCATGGGTCTTTACCCTCCCAAACACACAAAGGTCAAAGGAAGATTCATTGCTACAACACTCACCTTTTGTGACAGTCTCAAGCACTTAGGACAGTCACTCCTTTTGTGGCCATTCTTCTTCACACAACACTCTCTAACATTAATTATGATGATAGTGTACCTCCTTAAACCTTCCACCAACACCTAACTCAATACCAAACTCTTTCCCAATATCGCTAATAGACTAATTAACTCAACTCACTATGAAATTGTGACGATCAATGCAAGGTTTAGGACAGTAGTAATTAGGATCTTCTAATTATTGTGGGGCCTAGCCACCATAGGGTTATATGAGATAGGGGTAAGTTCAATAGTGATTTCTCCTTCAATTCTTGATGAATGCTTCATTGCCTGTTTACTTGGAATTGAATTGATTTTATAATTAAGAGATCACTTGAATTGTAGGTAAACCCCTTCAAATGATAGGGTAGGCTTCCTTTTATACCTAATATATGTCTTGAAAGCATTTTATCCTGATGGCTTTAAATTAAAGTACTTTCTCTTCTATCTGGTATTTGCATTGCATCATCCTAGGATACATATTTTCGTAGATACAACACAAGTTAAATGTATCCCAGGTCGATGAAAAGCAACCTCTACTCCAGAGATCACCAAAAAATAGAGAAAGAACTTTAATTTAATGCCATCAGGATAAAAGTCTTTAATCAAGACAGATAAATGCTATGCAACTGTATCTATTTGGAATGCATTACCCAAACATGGCAATTGATCAGTCGCCTTTGAAAAGAAAGTGGTATGATGAAATATTTAGGCATAAAATAGATGAAATGCACTCCATGCTACTGCTGCACAATATTCTGGTCGATGATATTTTTAAAATAGTAAAGGAAGGTGTATGGAACAACCGAATTCTTATCATTATAAACAATAAATATTTTAAGATCCTTTTATGATGTGTAAGTTGAGAATATTTTATGAAAGGTCCCTAAATGAATACACTTTAAACTGATTTTAGCAATGACTATCAGATGTAGACAAAATGAATGCTTTTTGGATTAGGATGGCACAAAAAATCTACTATCAAAGGTTTCTTTGGAAAGTATATGATTCAAAATTAAGGAAATGCAATTATTTACAAGTTTTAACCTTCTTAGATGCAAAATCCCTTATTTAGCCTCTCACAAACCCTTAAAAGTAGGGTTTCTCATATACCCTTCTTCCAAACACTATACCATCCAAATGATGATGGATTCACCTTTCATTTGAAATGTCTAAACACTGTCAATCATAAAATGGGCCCCTCCTTAAGGCAGATTTGCTACTGCTGCTCCTTAGCAAGCAATTTCTCCACTCTTACATTCGCCATAATGGACCTTAAGACATCATAATTGATTGGCTTTTCACTCCTAAGACCTTCAAATTTTTTTAATGACTTCATTGAGTCCTTTGGTCTTCCAAATGCACCTGCACTAGCTTGAATTCTCCTTCAATGCTTGATTGCTTGTTCACTTGGAATTGAATTGATTTTATAATTAGGAGATCACTTGAATTGTAGGTAGACCCCTTCAAATGACAACGTAGGCTTCCTTTTATACCTAATATATGTCTTCAAAGCATACACTTTAAACTAATTTTAGCAATGACTATCAGATGTAGATAAAATGAATGCTTTTTGGATTAGGATGGTACACAGAATCTACTATCAAAAGGCTTCTTTGGAAAGTATATGATTCAAAACTAAGGAAATGCAATTATTTACAAGTTTTAACCTTCTTAGATGAACAAAATCCCTTATTTAGCCTCTCACAAACCCTTAAAAGTATAAGGGTTTCTCATATACCCTTCTTCCAAACACTATACCATCCAAATGATGATGGATTCACCTTTCATTTGAAATGATGGGTTTGGAATGGTAATTTAATGTTCTTTCATATTTTTGTATATATTATTTATAATAGCCTATTATATTGATTTGTTCTATTATGGTTAATGGTGTAGGTCAGACGGCTTTGCCGTCGGTGCATGAAAGCATTGAACGAGTTCTACTTTTAAAAATTACATGAAACATTTTTAATTTATTTGATTCAGTGTTATTTGCAAAAAATGATTATCAATGATGTTTCCTTTATCGAAGAATTGTCTAGGATCTTTCCGTCAGATAATGTGTAACATCGAATGACTAAATCTTTTCATTACAAATTCTTATTTTATTTAATTATTATCTGAGCGTGAATTAAAATTTATATCTGTATGGAATCAGAAAATACAAGCTGAAGAGTCATGTGCAAGCAAATTTCGTAAAAGAAAGCAAGCAGGCATTATCTTGAATGACATGGAAACAAGCTCATCAACTACCTAGAAGAGAGCAATTAGAGAAAAGCAGAGGAAAGTGTTTAAGGGTGATAAATAGATAGAGAGTATGCAATACAAACAAAAAATGTCTGGAGTGTGTGATGTGACGTCTCTAATTTATGTTCGGAGGGACTAACTGGTTTTGGAGTTCCCGTGAAACCTATTTGGCCAAGCTTGGAGGAAATCAATGTGTTCATGCAAGGAGCACCTTTTTTCTTTAATGAGAATGATGCTTTTGCACCGAAGGATATTTGGAAGTCAATATTTAAAAATTTCTATAGTGTGGAACCAGAGTTGGTGGACTCAAAGTAATTTTTAGCTTTCAGAAGACCAAGAGGTTATGTACACGATCTCCCAATAGAAGGGCGATTTCAAGCATTACCTCTCCCCCCCATGACTTCCTTAGGAAAAGCACTATTAGCCTCCATGGGATCAAAGAAAAAAATTGAAGCATAGACTCTAGACGATGTGGTGGTGTCCTTCGTGAAAAACTCTACACTATAATTGAAAATTCATGAGGGAAATTGCAAGATAGTGAAGAGAAATACAATCTTGAAAAGTGGGAAGAATGGATCTTGGTTTGGGTGGGGCCAAGTCAGGTGGCTCCTCTAGAGGTTGACGAGATAGAAATCATATTAGGATTTGAAAAAGATCACACTCGTGGAACTTCGTGTACGAGTGATCGATTGCAGTGTTTGGGTAATGCATTCCAAATAGATACAGTTGCATACCATTTATCTGTCTTGATTAAAGCCTTTTATCTTGATGGCATTAAATTAAAGTACTTTCTCTTCTATCTGGTATTGGTGGAGAAGAGGTTGCTTTGCATCGACCTGACCTGCCACCTATATATCAACCTGAACTTCCACCCATTGGCAGGTCAGGTTGATGCAAAGCAACCTCTTCTCCACCAATACTAGATAGAAGAGAAAGAACTTTAATTTAATGCCATCAGGATAAAAGTATTTAATCAAGATAGATAAATGGTATGCAACTGTATCTATTTGGAATGCATTACCCAAACATCGCAATCGATCAGTCGCACACGAAGTTCCACGAGTGTGATCTTTTTCAAATCTTAATATGATTTCTATCTCGTCAACCTCTGGAGGAACCACCTGACTTGGCCCCACCCAAACCAAGATCCATTCTTCCCACTTTTCAAGATTGTATTTCTCTTCACTATCTTGCAGTTTCCCTCGTGAATTTTCAATTATAGTGCAGAGTTCTTCACGAAGGACACCACCACATCGTTTAGAGTCTATGCTTCACTTTTTTTCTTTGATCCCATGGAGGCCAATAGTCCTTTGTCTGAGGAAGTGCTTCCTGAATAGTCATGGGGGGGACAGGTAATGCTTGAAATTGCCTTTCTATTGGGAGATTGTGTACATAACCTCTTGGTTTTCTAAAAGCTGAAAATTACTTCGAGTTCGCCAACTATGGTTCCACACTATAGAAATTTTTGGATATTGACTTCCAAATATCCTTTAGTGCAAAAGCATAATTCTCATAATAGAAAAAAGGTGCTCCTTGCATGAACACATTGCTTTCCTCCAAAACGTGGCCCAATAGGTTTCGCAGGAACTTTAGTCCCTCCGGACATAAATTAGAGACATCACATCACACACTCTAGACATTGTTTGTTTGTATTGCATACTCTTTATCTATTTATCACCCTTAAACACTTTCCTCTACTTTTCTCCAATTGCTCTCTTCTAGGTAGCTGATGAGCTTGTTTCCATGTCATTCAAGATAATGCCTGCTTGCTTTCTTTTACAAAATTTGCTTGCACATGACTCTTTAGCTTGTATATTTTGCTTTCGTACAGATATAAATTTTAATTCACGCTTAGATAATAATTAAATAAAATAAGCATTTGTAAAGAAAAGATTTAGTCATTCGATGTTACATATTATCTGATAGAAAGATCCTAGACAATTCTTGGAGAAAGGAAACATCATTGATAATCATTTTTTGCAAATAACACTGAATCAAATAAATAATAAATGTTTAATGCAATTTTTAAAAATAGAACTCGTTCAATGCTTTCATTCACCAATGACAAAGCCGTTTGACCCACATCATCTCTCGCCGTCAGAATTCTGACGATAACTAATGAAACATCCGACAAGGGTGTTGTATATCCGACATCACTTCCATGTCGAACAGTCATCAAGGAGCAATCATAGCATCCGTCAGAAATCCGACGGAAATCCACCGAAATTTGTGGCCAGGGGTGCAAATATAGCCACCATCGGAGGAGTTCATAACATCATCGGACAACCGACGCAAATGGCATCATCGGGAAGCCCAACGATGAGTTTTCAATGGTAAAGCTGGTCTAAAGTCTGACATTTGGTTGTCGCAAATCCGACAATTAGCCATCAAAAATTAGGCCCAAATGTACTAGTGCCAGTCAGGCTTAGGGATTCATCCACCAATGTGAAGAACCAAATGCAATAAAAAATTGCAAGTTTACAATTTTATGACGTTACAAATACACAAATGAAGCATGTAAATGAAAAGGTGCACAATCACAACATAAGTAGATGCGCCATACGAACATGGACACGACAAAAGGGATTTTTAGCAATTTCTATTTTTCATCTATATACATGATGGAATTTAGAATTTGATAATTGATGTGGTGACTTAGAAGGTAGATATACTATGAGTAATGATTTTAGACACATCAAAATGTAGAATGTAGATGGCAATAAAAAGTAAAAATGGGATAGAAGAAATCAAACATGGTGAAGTAGATACCGATGTACAACATGGTATATATTAGTGAAATCACTAAAAAATATAAAATCCTACAAAGATGATTTTGAAAATTAGAAAAATAGGTTAGTGTGATAGTAGAATAATAAACTAGGAAAAGGAGAAATGAAATACTAAAATGAGAAGAGTGAGGGATTTATTTCTAGGAGTAGAGACATTGAAATGATAAATGTAGGCATCATAGAAAAAATGATGCATTAATTTGGAATGGAGACACAAAGTATAGAGGAATCAATATGTGTGGTGGAAGTTACACAAGAGTAGATGTTTCAAATCTAGGAAGATAATGCAATGACTTAGATTGTGGCTAAAAAATTAAGGATTTCTGAAAAATAAATTTGAGTTAATGTGAACTAAATCTATTATTAAATTATAGAAATAAGTTTACAACCAGATTAGTTATCTCTAGAAAAAGATAATCTATTTTAGAAAATAGCAACAAAAAGTAAAAATTGAGATGAGGGGAACGGGGTTAATCCATTCCCAAGTTGCTATCAAACATGTTGTGGGGTGGTGGGAACATGGATGCATGTAAGTGAAGGTAAAAAAAATATGGTAAATTTAATGAACACAAACTTGAAACTTAAAACTCACAAAAATTCTCAAAATATGTTAGGGTTTGGGATGTGGAATCCCATTAATATTTCCAAAATATGAACATGAAGAAACAAAGCGTGAAATAATAACTTGAATTCAAGAAAAGTAACCTTCAACTTGCATGCAAATTCCCCTCTTATTGAAATTGAAGAGGTAGTTTTTCCAAGTTGACAATGCTTGTAAAATATATCCAAAAACCTCTTATTAAAAAAATAAAACGTGTGTTTGTAATCAAGATGTGTGATTGATTAAGAGATTGTATGCAGATTGCTCTTCAAAATAGCTCAACATGTCTTTGCTTTCATGAAACTTTTCTTAAATAAATTGGGAATAGGTTTGATTTATATTTTAAGAGGGATAATTGATCAATTGTTTACATTGATCCATGAGATTAATAATTGAGTATGATTTACATATTTGGAGAAATGATCCTCCAAGTTGCATCTTGTGATTAGTGCACTTGAGAAGGACAAGGATCAAGAGGATTTGGATGGTAAAGATTGTTTTGATTTGAAAGGATGGCGGAGATTTAAAATTTTCACACATTTGTGAGAAGGACCATGAGGATGTGTAACTAGGAGACATGATTGATCTCACATGTCCATAAAAAATCACATTGGGTTGTGAGATTAGACAAGAGATATTACACATATGCAAGAGTCACATGTGTGAAATAGAGGGTCTAGATCTTAAAGTATAAATGAAAAACTAAAATATGATGAGAGGATTTATAGATAAGAGGGATGGATGTGACAAGTGAATATGATAAATTATTCATTCTCAGGAATGTGGAAAATGATTATTTAGTGTAGCATAATAAATTATTATAGATCCAATTTACACCTCACATTTGTGATCCCATTATAGTGTGTCCTATCCTCATCCCCTCTCTAGGTCTGTTTAGGCCTCATTATCCAACTTTGATGTCATGTACACCCTTTGGTGGGTTCTACCATGGGATACCCTCCCCCTTGGCTACTTATTCTTTCCCTATTTGAGGAAGGACTAAGGCACCCCAAAATGCCTTGGTTCCTCTCAAATGGGCCCCAATTTGACATGGGGTAGGTGCTATATCTCCCTATTAGCATTCAATTCTCGAGGCTACACATGATCATTGGAGGTCCGCCTAATCGATAATTGACCTAGGAGACCCTATATAAAAATATCCTATCAATTCATTTTAGACCTATAAAAAATCTAAGACTCCATTCGTATCATTTGTGCATTCGTGAATAATTCATCATTAAGAATCTTTAGATATTCAAGGTTGCATATCCATCGTTCAAGCATTGTGGAGAAAAGTTACATTAATATTCATGCAAGCATGTGTGTGTGATTAAGTTTTTTCATGTTCATGTGTTTTTCATGCCATTACATTAAACATTTGTGATTAAATTAAAAGAGAATTGCATCAACATCAACAATTATAGATCTAAAGTATATTTCCTTAACATTTAATTTAGTATTTTCATTATTTTATTTGTGGTTAATTCCAAAGTTGAGGTTTGACCTAAGGCAAGTCCATATCCCCAACGTATTTTCCTTTATTTCTATGTGTAGGAAATAGGTATGGAGTTGTGCTCTGGAAATTTGGCAGTCAATAGTGATGAACATCTCAGATTTCAATGGCAAAACATTCGGAGGACTAGGGCATATCTGTACTACCTAGTCCTGAAAAATAAGGCTGAACTTATGAGGACAAGTTGTAAACATCTTATTTTGCCTAGATCTCAGTCGATGGCTCCATGGGACATTTGTAGCTTATTGTTTCTATCATATCACTTCAAAAATCTCTCATTTTACCCTAATTTTAGAATTACATTACAATTCAACTAAGAAAGGGGATAATCAACTCTAACCAGTTGAATCCAATTAGAATTTTAGTCTCTTTTCCATTGGGATTGAGATTAGATCTATTGGGTTCAACCCTCTTTCAATGTAAGTTGGTTAATTGGGCTATTTAGTGGATTTACTTAGTGAAACCTTGATTCCTAATTTTCTAACCATTACATTTAGCTTTAATTAAATGGTGCTAGTCAACTGATAGATTGAGGGCAATATAAATGAGTTAAATAAATAGTTTATATTTACTTAATTTTTTGAGGCTCATAAGGATATTAAATAAATAAATGATTTTTATAATTAATGCTTAGAAAATGATTGTGAAGGCTAATTAAATAATTGGTTATAATTAATTGATTTGAGAAGAGGATGAAATTGAGTTTTGTCAAGTGTGGACAATTTTAGGTGCCTAAATTCATAATTTATTAAAAATGCATGTGACCTTTTTGTGAAGTAAATAAGCTAAACAACTTTTGAACTTAAGCACATAGAATGTTGGAAAAACCTCCAAGTCTTTAGCATTATAAAAACCAAAAAATATAAGAGTTGTCAAGAGTTAAATAAGAAAATACAAAGGAAACATACACTTTATGGATTTATCCACATCATAAGGATCTACAAAAGACACCAATTTAGATCATGGTTTCATAGGTACATGCATGATAAATTTTTCAAATCAAATGAAATAAGGTAGGGGAAGGTCAAATAAATATTTTTACCCAAATTACCCATCTCTAATTAACTACCATTAGGAAAAACCTATGCATGGATACTCAACAAAGCATTTGGAATATTTGTTCCACACAAATATATCTAAAGCACAACAGAGAAATTTGACATGATATAATATCATTGAAAAATATCAATTGACTATATAAATTAAAAGAATATAAGGCTAGCATGAATTAGATATCACAGATGCATTAATCAATAATCACAATAATCATAATGTTGAACTAGGTTGCATAATCACAACCATAAATAATCAATAGTATTCAAATAGTGAATCCAAAATGCTACTATAGTCTAAACATATAACTTGAAATATGTATACATCCTATCATAATACATAGCTATATGCCATGATGTCAATACAAATATCATTGATAAATTAAATTGATGGTAATACAAAATTTCATCAATAAGTATGATATCAATAGAAAAAGTAAGTCACATGCAAGACATGTAGGCATGCAATATTATAGATTTTCATAATATTATTTAATGATTCATAATATCAGTTAGTTCATTAACTCACACCTCACTTGGCAAATGAGTTAATAAGATTGATTTACATAACCTCTAACATACTATTTTAATATAAATGATCTGTTAATCTTGGTGTGGGGATTGAATGTAATGCTCCTTTAATACTATTCTAAAAGTTTCACTCATGTCTATTTTGTCATCATTTGTCTCTATTGGGAGGGTCCACTGAATGAATGGATTAAGGGAGCAATAGTAAAATGAGCCATTCAATGAGTCAAAGGAAGTCCTAAGAATATTCTTCTTCCAAATCCAAATGGTATCAATTACAAATGTTATCCTTTATACTTCATCTTATTATTCTACCATTAGAAATCTCTTTGCAATAAGTTTTAAAGGTTCCTTCCAAATTTAAGGATCTTTTACAATTTCCCACACAAATTTGTGCTTGTGTATCATATATATGTACCACCTTACATGAATTATCTTCTCTATGAGTCAATTCCAAAGAAGGTGTTGGGTGTAGTTGAAAAAGTTCTTTCATTATAATGTGGAGACAAGGTAGATGGTCTATGTCAAATTCTTCCACTCTTCTATTGAGACCGCTTGTTTCTTCTAATTTTTTTTGTGCTTTTTTCATTACATGATGATTAGCAATGAGTTCCTCCACAACCCATTCTATTGTTTTTGTGGAAGTGTCACTACTAGTAGACACAAGTTCCTACATGATTTAAGGAAAAGACTCATCAATCAAACAATGTTTTTTTTCAATAAATCATATGGATTGAAGTAGGTGTTGAACAATTGACCAATTCATACAACTAAGAAAAGTATCAATTATTATATTTTATCTACCTTCTTCCTAGTTTAAAAAAAAAAAAACTTGTATGGTTTAGTTACATAAATATGATTAACATTTAACTTTTACTTAATTATGACCTAGAGATAGAGAAAATCTTAATCTAGACATGTCCTGTATATTTTTATATCAAAAAATTCAATATTATATACTATTATATCAGACTAATAACCTAACTTTCTATTCTTACAAATTGCAACAAATATCACTCCAATTAAGAAATAATTTTTTTAAAATATTCAACAGATTTTAAGGATTGATAAGTACGAGGTATTTTCCTTTTTATAGCATTTCAAATTATGGTATTATTATTAGGATTTAACTATGTAGTTTTTAAGTCAAATGCATTACACCATATTTCATGAGTTGTGGTTCACATGAACCCATCTCTCATGATAATAGATGGTCCACTTCGCACTTTTGACATCTACATGATGTTGATAGGGAGAAGTCAAATATTAGATTTCTTGAGAGGTTACTCATCTAAATACTATTCTGATTCAAATGTGCTTAACTGTGGAGTTTCCTCACAAAACAAATCCACTTAACTTACTATCCCATTTAACGAAGAACCAAAATTTAAACATACTAAAAATTATTACCATCTAATAATAAATTATAAGTTTTCTATTTAAAATACTAACCAAAACACTTTTGTAGAGTAACATTTAATATATTATAGAGAACTCAAGAAACAAATATTTGTAAATTTTAGTTTACATAAAGAATTCAATTGTGATTAACAAATATTTGTAAATCTAAGTAATGCTTAATGTGCATAAATCTTTGAGTATCAAATAATAATTGACTATATATACTTTCCATAATACATAGTCAAACATCATCATGATGTCATTATAAAATATCATTGATAAAATATACTAATGGCAATATAAAAATCATCAATAAGTATGATATCACTATCAATAGAAAAATCTTGTCCCTTATACTTCATCTTACTATTCTTACCATTAAAGACATAAATTTTAGGATGTCTTCCAATTTCCCAAAGATTCACAATCATCATGGTGTGCTTGGGTATCATATACCCTTCCACCTCATATGAATAGTTTTCTCTATGAGGCAATGCTAAAGGAAGTGTTGGGTGTAGTCAAAAAACTTCTTTCACTATAGCATGGAGATAATATAGATGATCTATGGTAGATTCATCCACTTTTTGATTCATACCAATTATCTCTTCTAATTCTTTTTGTACTTTTTTTCATTACAAGAGGATTGGAAATGAGTTCCAACATAGCCCATTCTATTGTAGTAGTAGTATTAGTAGTATCATTACCAACAAATGAGTTCCCACATGATCATAAGGAAAAGACTCATTAATAATTAAAAAAATATTTGTTTGAAAATAAAACATAAGAGTTGAAATAGGTGTTGAACAACTAACAAATTTAGACAACTGGAAAAAGAGTCAATTATTGTAGTTTATCCATCTTTTACCTAATTACTCACTTATGTTAGGATCATACAATATGATTAAAAATATTAAATAATCTATAAGTATTCAATCTAACATATTAACTCTAATTTTTGTCTTTAATTAATTAAAAAGACTTACCAAAATTAAAACCCTGCAATTCATTAGAGTGAAATTGTGGGTAGTCAAATTGAGCAAAATATCAAGAAGGTCCTTTTCATTGGGAATACTAAAACCTAGATATTCCTGGAACTAAATCCATTAGAAAATGATTGAAATTAGATCAAAGATGAGATATCCCTACAAAAGAATAAACAAATGTTAGCATTTGTAGTAATGAATTTGGAAAAATGAGATGAGGGACGTCAAGCTATTCCATACCCAAGTCATTAGAAAATGTGTTGTGGGGTGATAGACAGACCAATGCATGTATGAGAAGGTGGTAAAAATAGGGAGGATGCAATGAAACAAAACTTGGAAATGCAAAACTCATATAAACAATAAAAAATGGTTAGAGTTAAGATAGATTGTTAAAATATGAAAATGAAGAAACAGAGACTTAAAAGCAAGAAAATGAGTTTTCGGATTCCTTCCAAATGCAACCCTAATTGAGTTTCAAGAGCTAATGTACCCAAGTTGAGAAGGTTTGGAAAAGATATACCAAAACCTCTTGTTGTACAAACAAGAATGTGTATGGTTGTGCTCAAGCTGTGTGATTAATTAAGATATTGTATGCACGGGTTACTCTTCAAACTAGTAGTGTGCCTTTAATTTCATGATACCCTCCTTCAATTACTTGTGGAGAGTTTTGATTTATTGATTAAAATGATAACCAATCAATGAAATTGAGATTGATAATTGGGGATGATAAAGAGATTGAAGGAGGAGCCTCCAAGTGACACATTATTATTGGTTTAATTGGGAAGAAAAAGACCAATAAGATTTAGATGGTCAAGATTTTTTTGATTTGAAAATATGGTGGAAATTAGAATTTCCTACGCAATTATGATGACCATGGGTATGTGTGACTAGGATAGGTGATTGATCTAATGAATGCATGAGAATCACATGGGGATGTGGGATTTGACAAGTGACAAATCTCAAACAAATGGAGGTTGTGGATCTTATAGGATAAATGGACGATTAATATTTGATAAGAGGATTTTCAAATACGTGGGAAGGATGTGACAAGTGAATCTAATGGCTTAAACATGCTTAGGACTGTGTAAATGAATTAATCAACTAATTGTTTTGTTTTAGTTTGTAATTTGTTGAGGGGGAAAATAGGAATTAAATAAATAGTTTGTATTTATTTAATTCTTGGAGGCTCATAAGCATACATATTAAATAAATATGAATTTATTTAATTAAGGTTGAGTTGTATCCAAAAAGGGTAAAATGATAAATTAAATAAATATATGTTTTTGATAATTAATAGCTAGAAGATGATTGTGAAGGTTAATTAAATAATTAGCCTTATTTAATTGATGTTGGTAGTGGATAAAATTGAGTGTGATCGAGGGTGAATACTTTTAGGTGTGTACATTCATAATATTAAAAATGTATAAGACCTTTTTATGAAGAAAATAAAATAAACAAATTTCCAATTCAAGCACATAGGATATTAGCAAACACTCCAAATCAAGCATTATAAAAACCCAAAAATACAAGAGAAGCCAAGACTTAAATAGACAAATTCGAAAAGGAAACATAATTTTTGTGGGTTTATCCACAACACAAGGATCTATAATCAACATTGATTCAAACCATGTTTCCATGGATACACATGATACATCTTGTAACTCAATTTGAGTGAGACAAGGGAAAGTCAACACACCATTTTTACTCAAATCACCCATCTCCAAGCAACCACCATTAAGAAAAACCTATGCATGGACACTTAATAAAACATTAGGCATATCACAAAGATATCTAAAGTACAATATAAACACCCAACATGATTTAATGTCAATAAAATAATATCAATTAATTGTTACAATTGAAATAATTTGAAGTTAACATGATTTAGTTATCATAGATGCATAAATCAATAAGCACACTAATCATAATGTTGAACAAGATACTATCATCATAATCTCACATAACAGATATAATGAATAGTGAAGCCAAAACGCTATTATAGTTTTAAAATATAACTCACTATGTATACATCCCTTAATACATAGTCAAACACAATGATTTCAAACAAAATACTAAATGTATTAATGGCAATACAACACATCATTAAGTATAATGTTAGTATCAAAACGAATTCAAATAGACATACAAGGCACATAAGCATGAGACATTACACACTTTCATAATATTTATTTAATGGTTCATAATATCACTTAGCATAAATTTACATCAAACTTGGTAAAAGAGCTTGGAAGTAATATTTACATAACCAAAAACTCATCATAAACTTGTTTGACCTTTATTTCTAACATATTATTTTAATATAGACGATTCAGTAATCTTGGTGTGGGGATTGCATGCAATTCTGCAGCCTTCTTTAATACTATTCCAAAGGTCTCACTCATGTCTATTTTATCATAATTCATTCCTGTTGGAAGTGCCCAATTAAAGAAATTGATTAAGGAGGCAATAGTAAACTGAATCATTTGATGAGCCAAAGGAAGTCTTAAGCATATTCTTCTTCCAGTTCCAGTTCCAAATGGTATCAGCTCAAAATTTTGTCCCTTATATTCATCTTACTATTCTCACCATTGAAAAACCTCTCTGGCATAAATTTAAGAGGTTCCTTCCAAATTTTAGGATCTCTTCCAATTGCCCACACATTCGCAATCACCATTGTGTGCTTGGGTATCATATATCCTGCCACCTCACATGAGTAATCTGCTCTATGAGGCAATGCCAATAGAAGTGTTGGGTGTAGTCGAAAAACTTCTTTCATTACAGCATGAAGATAAGATAGATGATCTATGTCAGATTCTTCCACTCTTCGATTAAAACCAATTATCTCTTCTAACTCTTTGTGCTTGTTTCATTACGCGAGGATTGGCAATGAGCTCCACCATAGCCCATTCTATTGTTGCGGCAGTAGTGTCACTACCACCAGACAAAAGTTCCTACATGATATAGCAAATTTCACATAATCTAGCCTGAAAATATTCAATCTAACTGCAAATTTTCTCTATAAATAGTCACGATACTTACCATAATTAAAGCCCTGATATTTTCCAGAGTGAAATCATGGGCAGTTGAATCGAGCAGAATGTCGAGAAAGTCCTTTTCCTTGGGAAGACCACGCCTTTCCTCCTCGCCTCCAACCGATCTTGTATGAATACATCTAAGCACTTATGTAATCGCTTCTCATGAACAGCCAAATCACGGCTCACGCCCCGAGGGTCAAGGAACCTCAGAAATGGATAAAAGTCGGCCAAGTTGGTTTTTCCGGCTAACTTCGTCAATTCAGCACAAGAGTTCCTCAATTCTGCAGACTCTGGATTGTTGGGATCGAACAAGTTCTTACTGAAGACGGTGTTGCTCATGAGATTCAGTCACTTTTTCCCCTCTGCTCGAAAACCATCTGGATTGTCTTAGAGACTTGATCTCTTCTCAGATATTGCAGCGCTTGGAGTCTGCTTGGAGTGAAGAGCTCTGTGGCAGCAATTCGCCTCACTTTCCGCCAGTAATCTCCATACTGAGCAAACAGTATTGAACCTTTGCTGCTTCTATCAAAATCCGTCCAGCAAAGTTTTGGTCGTGGGTTTTGAAGATCTCCTTTGCCATTTCAGAGGAGGAAATAACCACAGCAGTTTTCATGCCGAGAGAGAGAGACATGAGTGGGTCGTATTGCTGAGGAATATTTACCCTGCACTTCTTCTTTCTTCTCCCAATTAACTCTAATAAGAAATACGCCAGCGCATTGCTTACCAGTGCAGAAAGCCAAATCACCCATTGCCCTTCCATTGAATGGATTTCAGATCTTCTTGGAAAGCAATTATTGCGTTTTCTCAGCAGATTTGTATATACAAAAATCTATAAAGATACCAAGCACAGCGTTCATGGAATCCGACAAAAATGTGGGATCCAACACAATGTTCAGTCCCTTTTGTTATATAATTTGATACACTAAAATAAAAATATCTTTAGCTAGATATTATAGCTTTGAGCTGTTATTATGCGCGCTTGGTCAGATATAAATAAAGAAAGAAATTGATAGCTATGGATTGCCAAATTGATGGTGATATTTATGTTGGAAGTATATTCACATCTACTTAATTAAATCTGCCGGCTGTTTGTATCGTCTCTATATCGTCCATATATCATCCATATCTTTCTTGGATTCAAATCGATTTCATCTCATTTTCTCCTATCTTTCTACATTGTCACATCTGCAAACTCACACTCATGGCAGGTGATTTAGAAAATATTATTTTATTGTATTCTATCTTTCCATCATATGTACTTAGTTTGCTATATATAAAGTTATTGTTCATGTTTCAATAACTTTCCATTTTTTGTTCAATCAATTTTTTGTTTATTAATTTTGAAGAAACGAAAAAAATATTAAAAGTTTATTAATAAATTTTACATGTATCAATAGTCGTTCATTTTTTAGCATTTTTGAATCATAATTGATTCATTTATGCACCATTATTGATATCCATGTTGGCAATGTGAAGCCCAACAATCACATGACCTCCACCAGCCACCCTAAACCGTCAAAGCTTAAAATATGCTGATTAAGCCCAGCCCACAGAGATTCATTGGATTTTTTTCCAACTGAAGAATGTTTCCCACAATAGGCCAGGCAGGCAGGAGGTCCAGGAGGAACATTTGCCCTGCTCTTCTTCTTTCTTCTTTCAATTAACTCTAATAAGAAATACGCCAGCACACTACTTACTAGTCCAGAAAGCCAAATCAGATATTGCCCTTCCATTGAAAGGATTTCAGATCTGCTTGGAAAGCAATTATTTGGTTTCCTCAGCAGATTAGTAGCTATAAAA
Source organism: Cryptomeria japonica (assembly GCF_030272615.1). NCBI lineage: Eukaryota > Viridiplantae > Streptophyta > Pinopsida > Cupressales > Cupressaceae > Cryptomeria > Cryptomeria japonica. Next base: position 610,388,505 of record NC_081410.1, on the reverse strand, counting down.
ATCTATACAACATTGGGACAAAAAATTGTAAAGATACCAAGCCCAGCGTTCATGGAATCTGACAAAAATGTGGGATCCATTTGAATATATATAAACATGCTTGGTAACGGCCATTGTCATTTTTACATATAAATGTATCTTTGATCGAACACAATGTTCAGGTCCCTTTTGTTATATAATTTGATACACTTGAAAAAACCATAGCTTTTAGCTAGATATTAGAGGTTTGAGCTGTTATTATGAGCGCTTGGTTAGATATAAATAAAGAAAGAAATTGATAGCTATGGATATAGAAACTGCCAAAATTGATGGTATATTTATGTTGGAAGTATTAATCACATCTACTTAATTAATTCTGCCAGCTGTTTGTATCGTCTCTGTATCGTCCATATCTTTCTTGGATTCAAATCGATTTCATCTCATTTTCTCTTCTCTGTCTACATTGTCATATCTTGTCATATCTGCAAACTCACACTCATGGGAGGTGATTTAGAAAATATTATTTTATTATATTCCTTCTCTTCATCATATGTGCTTAGTTTGCTGTATAGAAAGTTACTGCTCAGGTTTCAATAATTATTTGTTCCTTGTTCAATCAATCTTTCAATTATTAATTTTAAAGAAACAAAAAAAAAATATTAAAAGTCTATTAATAAATTTCACATATATCAATAGTCATCCATTTTTTAGCATTTTTGGATCATAATTGGCTCATTTGTGCACTATTATTGATACCTATAGCACATAACTTCTGGAACATTAGTGCATTATTATTGACAATTTTAAGTGCATGATTAATGAGGCATCTTTAAGCAGGTATCAGGCAGGTATCAGGCAACACTTTGAAATGTGTACTTTTTGAGCCTTGTGCACATAATGGATCCCACAACATGCATCATTACAACCCAGAAGCCAGAACAATGGCAATAAACAATTAAGTCACATGTGAAAAAAACAAAAACAAAAACAAAATCATCAAAATTGGATGTATCATTTTGAATCTGTGAATGCCCAAAATTAACTATAACAATTACTTGTACTTTTCCCTAATATTTGAATCTATATTTTGTATGTACTCTTTTCAGAGTCCATCTCTGCAAACCTATTATAAGTGTTTGGAGAAAGCTATCCAGATTGAATGTAAGAGTTGTAAGCTATAAGATGCTATGTGTATGAAGCTGAAGTTATATGTATAAAGATAGTTGTAATGTTTTATTTCGTTTAATATAAAATTTAATTTTAGTTCTCTATCTGCTTGATTTTATCTTCCTTTTTCAATCTATCGAGTGGTATCATAGCCATATCGGTCATTCTCACTAGGAGTCGAGGATCATGGGAACCAGAAGAAGATTGCTAATTGGCAAAAGAAGAACAAAGAGATTTGAGGGAGTGTTGTAGTATGAAGACAGAGAAGCTGACAAAGAGAAAGCACAAGGAGGATCTCAAATCTAAATCTCTGTAGATTGATCGCAATCAACTATTATAGAATGACATTGCTGAGATTGTCAAAGTTAATGCTAAAGTCATTGTGTATATGGCAAGTAAAGTTTTTATAAAGATATATGTAGATATCACCAAAGGTTTTATCAGATCAGAAAATAATTGGAGAGCTGGTAGTTGTGAATCCCTGCAGCCGCTATTCACTATTAAAGCTGATCTCAAGCAAGTTCCAAGTTTATCCAGCAGATTGCTGTCAAAGACGATTTAGGTGCAGAAATAAGAGATAAAGTTATGCAAACGTTGTAGGCATTAGAAAGAAGCAATAATGGTCATTTTTATTGGAAGATATAAGCCATTACTTTTGAAGGAGAAGTCGAGGGTTTAAAGGATCACTGACCAATCAGAGGAGAAAGCCGCCAGTTTGTTGTCTGAAGACAAGTCTAATCACTGTCATCCTCAAGGTAGGAAACACCAATTAGGTCAGCCTCAAGGTAAAGTGTAGATGAAATGTGTAATAGCTAACCAGTCAGCTAGGAAACACACATGCCAAGAGAAATTACACATTGTAGTTCATACCAAGGTTTAAATCCTCCAAAGTTCGTGCAAACACAAATACTGTTGCGATTTGGATTGATTCTTTCCTGTTTCTCTTATGATTCTTTCCTATCTTGTAGATGATTCTTTCCTATCCTGTAGATAATGTTGCTGTATGCTTGACTCTTTCCTATCCTGTAGATAATGTTGCTGCAATGCTTGATTACAGGACAGTATATGTACCTGTAGACGCATTGTAATATAAATGAATGAAAAATACTATTCTTCTCAATTTCTGATTTCAAGTTGGTATCAGAGCTTTGAAGCTTGAATCATTTGTACCCTTCATTGAACCATGGCCGATGCAGATTCGGAAACATCTGGGACCAAATCTGCTCCCATTATTATTCAATCCGAAGGTTCACCGTTCAAGGCAGGGATTGTACTCGATGAAACAAACTATGATTTGTGGTCTCAAATCATGGAGATGCATATTGCTGAGAAGGAGAAACTCTCTTTCATTCGTGGTAATTCACAGCCACTGACTGAGAAGGATGATAAGTATGAGAAGTGGTATGCAGACAATCAAAAGGTCAAGAGATGGCTATTGATGTCTATGTCCCCAGAAACTATGAAGCAATACATTCGCTTACCCACCGCTTGAGATATTTGGAAAGCTCTTTCTAAAGCATTTTATGATGGAGCAGACGAATTACAGGTGTTTGTCTTGAATCAGAGGGCTTTCTCTGTCAAACAGAATGGCAGAACACTCTTTGTGTATTATGGAGAATTAACTGAGATTTTTGGTGAGTTGGATCATCGTGATAAGGTGATCATGGAGAGTGAGAACGGTGTTGAATCTTACTGAAAATCAGTTCAGCGACAAAGGGTGCATATTTTTCTTGCTGGATTAGATGGTGAATTCGAACAAGTTCGTGGTGAAATTTTGAGGAAGGATCCTATTCCCGAATTAGAAGCATGTTATGCATTGGTCTGCCGTGAATCTGTTCGACGTGCAATGATGATTGAAGAACCTGAAAAGACTAAAGGTTTAGCCATGGTGACTCGATACCGGTCTAATCAGAACCGGCCTTCTCAAGGCCAGCCTAAAACCACTGATGGTGCCGATAAATCCACCTACAAATGCACCCATTGCAATCAAACTAGTCATACCAAAAGTCACTGCTTTGAACTTGTGGGGTATCCAGAATGGTGGGATCATAGCCACGATTCACAAAAGAGGAATTCCAAGAAGACCTCCAGTGCTGCGGTTGTTGAAACAAAGACAACGGATGATGTTGCTGGACAACTCTCAGCATTAGCAGCAGCGACAGGTAATGGTGGTAAGGTTTTAAATATGTCTACACTTGTTTCTAATAGTGCATGGATAATTGATTCTGGTGCTACGGATCATATGACATTTGATTTTAGACAGGTCTCACCCCTTATATCGTCGTCACAAAAATTTGTTTCCACTGCCAATGGCTCTTCGGCCCCAGTTATTGGAGAAGGACCCTTACCTCTCACTGATACTTTGAACCTAGATTCTGTTTTAGTCGTTCCATCTTTGGATTACAATTTGTTGTCAGTTTCCCAAATCACCATTGCCTTACTTTGTGTTGTAATTTTTTGGCCTGATTTTTGTGTATTTAAGGACATCCGAACGAGGCAAACGATTGGTTGTGGTGTTAGGCGAGGAAAGTTGTATTACTTAGACTTGGTGTCAAGGAGTTCAGACAAGCTGCGTCAAGCTCTAATGGTGGATGGCTTTGAGACAGAGAAGCAAAAATCTGAAATCTGGTTATGGCATCGACGTCTGGGGCATGCTTCCTTTGGTTTCCTGAAGAAATTATTTCCTAGTTTATTTGCAAAATTTGATGTTTCTAGTTTCTGGTGTGAAATTTGTGAACTTGCAAAACTTTGAATAAAAGTCCAGTTCCTTTTATGATCATACATTCTGATGTTTGGGGTCCGTCCAAAGTCACTACCTTGGGTGGATCACGTTGGTTTGTTACTTTTATTGACGATTGTACCAGGATGACTTAGGTAAGCTTGATGAAGTCTAAAGGTGAAGTGAACTTGTTATTTAAAAATTTTTATAACATGAATCACACTGAGTACAATACACAGGTTCAGGTTCTCCGTAGTGACAATGGAGGCGAATATTTGAGTTCTGAACTTCAGTAGTATCTGGAAGCACATGGAACTATTCATCAAACTACTTGTTCCAATACACCTCAGCAGAATGGGGTGGCCGAGAGGAAAAATCATCACTTGTTGGAGGTTGTCCGTGCTTCATTGATAGAAGCCCATATGCCGTTGTCCTATTGGGGCGAAGCCCTTACCTCGGCAGCATATTTGATCAACCGGGTACCCTCCAGCACTATTGATTTCCAGACACCCTCCTAGGCTCTCGCTGAGTCGATTGTTGCTCCAGCCGTCCCAAATTTACCTCCTCACACCTTTGGTTGTGTAGCATTCATACACCTCCATAAGCATCAGTGCAACAAGTTATCTCCTCGAGCGCTGCGATGTGTCTTTCTAGGATATGCCGCTTATCAAAAGGGGTACCGATGCTATCATCCTCCAACCCAATGAATGTTTATTACATTGGATGTAGTTTTTCATGAAGACTCTATGTATTTTTCCGCTGAGCCTGAACTTCAGGGGGAGTACTAGAAGGAAATTCAGACTCTAGACTATGATGATGAACTCTCTGAAGATGTGGATGTTCATATCTCTAAAGATGTGGGTAACTTGGACATCTCTGAAGAAGGAGAACTCCCTGAACCTGTTAATCAAGAAGTGGGGGAATTGGATGAAAGTAGTGATGAACACCCAGAAACTGAAGTTGTGGCTCCACCTCAGTCTGAGTCCATCACACCACAGGCAACTGATACACCAAACCAATCGCTTGCTGAGAATGTTCCTGAACCATCTAGAAAACAGCTACCACAGCGTCTCACCAGAGGTATCCCTAAACCCACATATGAACCCGAACTTTGTAGTAAAGTTAAATATCCCATGAGTCATTATGTGTCTAACCATCATTTGTCAGAATCAAATCAGTCATTTGTAAATCAATTATCTACTGTATCTATTCCTAACAATGTGCAAGAAGCCTTAGCTGACCCAAGGTGGAAAGCCGCTATGAATGAGGAGATGAAATCATTGCAGGAAAATAAAACCTGGGAACTTGTTGACCGTCCACCAGGAAAGAAACCAGTTGGATGTCGGTGGGTTTATACTATGAAGTACAAAGCAGATGGTACAATTGAATGCTTTAAGGCGAGACTGGTGGCAAAAGGGTACACCCAAACCTATGGGTTGACCATCCACCAGGAAAGAAACCAGTTGGATGTCGGTGGGTTTATACTGTGAAGTACAAAGCAGATGGTACAATTGAATGCTTTAAGGCGAGACTGGTGGCAAAAGGGTACACCCAAACCTATGGGATCGATTATACAGAGACATTTGCACCTGTAGCTAAAATCAACACAGTACGAGTCTTGCTGTCTCTAGCTGCGAACTTGAGTTGGCCATTACAACAGTTTGATGTGAAAAAAGCTTTTTTACATGGAGAGTTGTCCGAAGAAGTCTACATGGAACTCCCACCCCGATGCATGATACCAAAAATACATAGTTGGAAGGTGTGCAGATTACATAAATCACTGTATGGGTTGAAACAATCTCCGAGGCTGTGGTTCGGAAGATTCACAAAGTCTATGAGAGCCTTTGGTTACCGTCAGAGTAATTCAGACCACACTTTATTCTTGAAGAAACAGCAGGGTAAGATCACTGCACTTATTGTGTATGTGGATGACATGGTGGTTACAGGAAATGATCCTGAAGAAAGGAAGGCTCTACAGGGTTACTTGTCCAGCGAATTCGAAATGAAAGACCTCAGCCCCTTGAAATATTTCCTTGGGATCGAAGTGTTTCGATCTGATAAAGGGATCTTTCTGTCTCAAAGAAAGTATGCCTTAGACTTGTTACGGGAAAGTGGTATGTCAGCATGTCAACCAGCTGATACACCAGTGGAAGAAGGATTGAAGTTATGTATTGAGTCTAATCAGGTGCCAGTTGATAAAGGAAGATACCAGAGACTCGTAGGAAGACTGATGTACTTAGCACACACAAGGCCAGACCTTGCCTATACTCTCATTCAACAATTTTAGACTATTTCACACTGGCGCAAACACTTGAACATTGATGATGGTACCGTTAATATACTCTAATTACACAGTCTTGATGACAAACCATGCTTGCGCTAGACAAAGGTATATGAAACTTGAATTGAACATACCACGAGCTTATCTAATAATCAGTAAAGAATGAAATCAAGATGCAATGAAATGCAATGGAGTCAATTAACACCTTTAATCAGACACATGACTTGTCTTCACTCATATGACTCTAAAATATTTTGCGGTAAGTCTCATAATCTCAAACTTGGACTGCACATACCTGATAGCAATTACAAACAATCTTCTTTATCTGCAAAATTATATCTACGACTGCAGTGAAATGTGGTACATTATCTCGAGCCTGTGACACTTTTCTTGAATTGCACTTTGCTTAACCAAATTCTTTTAAACTCTTTGCAATTTTCTTTAACCAGAACAAAGCCACATGACTCCATGACATCTCCAAAATATATTTATTCAAATTACCCACCATTAGGAAAAACCTACGCATATATACTCAACAAAGAATTAGGCATATTTGTTCAACACAAATACATTTAAAGCACAACTTATATATTCAACATGATATAATATCAATGAAAAACATCAATTAATCATATAGATTAATGCATTTAAAGCTAGCATGATTTAGATATCGTAGAAACGATGACGACAACCGTCTAGGTAGCATAATTATAATAAATCAATAGTATCTAAATAGTGAATCCAAAATGCTACTATAATCTAGATATATAAGTCACTATGTATGTATATCCTATCATAATGCAGACTTAGATACCACTATGTCAATACAGAATGTCATTGATAAAGTATATCGATGGCAATACAAAATTTAATCAATAACTATAATATTAGTTAAAAAAAGTCACATACAAAGCACATAGGCATGAGGTATTACATTGTCATAATATTTATTTAATGATGCATAATATAACTTAGTTCATAAACTCATGCCACTTGGTAAAAGAGCTGGTAAGTAATATTTACAAAATCTCTAATCTATTATATTAATATAGATGATTTGTTAATCTTGGTGTGGGGATTGCATATAATTCTATAGACTTCTTCAATACTACTCTAAAGGTTTCACTCATGTTTATTTTCTCATAATTTGTCTCTATTGGAAGGGTCTAATTGAATGAGTTGATTATGGAAGAAATAATAAAATGAACCATTTGATGAATCAAATTAAGTCTTAATCATATTTTTCTTTCAAATCCAAATGGTATCAATTGAAAATGACATTCCTTATACCTCATCTTACTATTCTCACCATTAAAATTCTCTCTAACATAAATTTTAAAGGCCCCTTCCAAATTTTAGGATCTCTTGCAATTGGCTACATATTCACGATAGGCGTGTTAAGTGTTTGGATAGCATTTACCTACCACCTCACATGATTTGTCTTCTCTATGAGGCAATGCCAAAGAAAGTGTTGGGTGTAGCCAAAACACTTATTTCATTATATTGCGGAGATAAGGTAAATGATCTATATCATATTCTTCCACTCTTCTAATTCATTACATGAGGATTAGCAATGAGTTCCACCATAGCCTATTTTATTGTTGTCATAATAGTGTTACTCCTGGTAGAAAAAAGTTTGTACATGATCATAAAGAAATGACTCATCAATCATATAATTTCTTTTTTTTGAAAATTTATGAATTGAAGTAGGTGTTGAACAATTGACCAATTCATATAACTAAAAAAGTATCAATTATTATATTTTATCGACTTTATTAGACTATTTTAAAAAAATTAAAAATTTATATGGTTTAGTTACATAAGTATCATTAAACATTTAATTTTTATTTAACTATGACCTAGGGATAGTGAAAATCTTATTCTAGACACATGTCATGATAGTTTAGGCGTAGTGTATTTATATATCAAGTAGCTCAACATTAAATAACATTATATCAGAATCAGAACTTAACTTGTTATCCTTATGTAATACAATACATATCATAATCCAATTAAGAAATAACAATTTTGAAATATTCAATAGATTTCAAGGATTAATAAGTACGAGGCATTTTTTGTAGCCTATCAAATTATGATATTATTATCAGGATTTCATTGTGATGTTTTTGAGTAAAATACAAATTGCATCATGTTCATGAGTAGTATTTCACATGAACCCATATCTCATGATAACGAATAATCCACTTAACACTTATAAGATCTAGGTGATGCTGATAGGAAGAAGTCAAATATTGAATTTCTTGGAAGGCTACCCATCCGAGTACTACTCCAACTCAAATTTGTTTAACCATGGAATTTCCTCCAAGATCAAGCCCACTTAACTTACTATCTTATTTAACAAAAAAACCAAAATATAAACATACTAAAAACTATCACTTTCTAATAATCCACTATAAGTTTTCTTTTTAAATACAAACCAAAATTCTTTGCACGGTAATGCTTAATATATTATATAGAACTCAAGAAACATATATTTGTAATTTGGGTTTACTTAAAGAATTAAACCAATATTTTCAATAAAGAGCTCGTGTTTAAGAAAAAATTGTACGATATTGACACATTAAAATATTTGGTATAACCACTCCATTTGTAGTTCATTCTTTGTAAAGATTAGAGGTTCTGAAGTAACTTGTTATAATCACTCCATTTTCATTTAATCCTTTATAAAGTTCAAAGGTCCTAATTGGGATTAATGTTTGTTTTTTATTATGTAATACAGTTAGCTTTTTTATTTCACATTCTCAACACAACATAGACATTCAACATGATTTGATATCAATAAAAAATACCAATTAAGGTATCTAAGTTAACAAGATTTATATATTGCAGATGCATAAATCAATAATCATAATATTAAATAATGTTGAATTAGGTAACATAATTATAGCCACAAATAATTAATGTATTGAATAGTGAAGCCACAATACTATTATATAATCTAAACATATAAGCCACTATGTATACAACCCATAATATATAGCAAAATATTATGATGCCAATATAAATATCATTGATAAAGTATATCGATGGCAATACAAAACATCATCAATGAGTATGATATTAGTACCAAAAGCAAGTCACATACAAGACACATAGGCATGAGGAATTACACTTTCTTATAATATTTATTTCATAATTCATTATAAAACTTAATTCATAATCTTACACCAAACTTGGTAAGAAAATTAGTAAGCGGTATTCACAAAAACCTCTTAACAATGTTAACATATTATTTTAATACAAATGATTGGTAATTTTGGTGTGCGGTTGCATGTAATTATATACTCTTATTCAATACTACTCCAAAGGTGTCATTCATATCTATTTTATCCCAATTAATCCTTATTGGAAGGGTCCAATTGAATGAATAGATTATGAATTAGGGAAGCAATAGTAAAATGAACTATTTGATGAGCCAACAAAAGTCTTAAGCATATCTTATTCCAACTCCAAATGGTATCAACTCAAAATATTGTTCCTTATACTTCATCTTACTATACCTTTGGTATAAATTTTAAAGTTTCCTTCCAATTTGTAGAATCTCTTTCAATTGTCCACATATTCACAATCAGCATGGCGTACTTGGGTTTCATATATGCTGCCACCTTACATGAGTTGTTTTCTCTATGGGGCAATGTCAAAGGAAGTGGTAGGTGTAGTCAAATTTTTTATTTTACTATAGCATTTAAATAAAATAGATGATCTATATTGAAGATTCTTCCACTTTTGGATTCAGATCAATTATCTCTTCTAGTTCTTTTTGTACTTGTTTCATTACAAGAAGATTGACAATGAGTTCCATCATAGCCCATTCTACTGCTGTACAAGTAGTATCACTACCAGCAGCTAATCAACTACCATTCTGGCCATTGGAGTAAATCAGGTCTGACATTTGGTTTGAGTTAGCATTGAAAAATTTACCCCCCATCAAAGTAGCAAAAGGGAGGAAGTGGGAATACAAGAAATAATCTCATATCTTGCAATTGCTTGATGATTACATCGTTGACAACCCAGTCACCGATCCCTCCAGTTCACAATCAGATAAGTCTTGGGTGTCAGCTATAAGTGACAGTTTAACAAATATTTTTTTGATCATACAATCCAAGATTCTCTCCTGATTGCCTAATCCTGAAAGATATATAAAATGGCTATATAGACATTTAGGATATGCTATAATCCTACTACTGTTGTCTCCAATTTTTATCATGTTGTTTACAATGGGGATATTATTTGTCACTTTTTATTATTGATGCAAAGGTATTAGGTCCTTTCACAAACATCAATTGGTTTTACACTTTGGTCTTCAAACCCCAAGGGTTCACTAGGTTTCCTTCCACACAAAGTCCTTTTAAAGAACCAAAAGTTGATCCCAACTTCCACAACTTGAAACACCACTTCCTAGGGTCTTTTCACACTCTAAACAATCTGACTAAATAGGTTATACACACCCAATCAATTATTTCACTTACAAACCCTTACCCGAGTAACTAGGTAGGTCAATTCCTAGTAACCCTGTTCAGCGGGTAATTTGCCCTTTACTAAAACTTATTCGAAAAAATTGACTAAAAATTTGCATTTCCTGATACCCTTTTTGGAGTAAAATAACATATGTCAAACTCAGATATGAACCCTTTGGACCAACTATATGGACCAATACCCTGCTACTGCACATTTAGGCCTAATTAGGCCACTTTTACAAAGAAAATACCAACATATCAACTTCCCTCAATTACAAAGCTTAAAACAGTCTTAACTTAGGTCTCAAATCAAAAAAAATTCACATTTTTTTTTGGGCAGCCACTCTCATTTGATACGTCAAACCCCAAGCCCTCCTATTTAGGCCTTCAAAACTAGGGCCTCCTCAAATCCACTCTTCCAATCACTTCCAGAACTTCTCCTTCAGGATTCGCCATATATTTTCCATATACTAATATATTCCATAATCAAATAGTGCCCTCATTAAGGCCAAGCTCCTACTTCTACACCTATGCCACCATTCCCATGAACCTTTCACACACAAACTTGCACTCAAAAGGTAATCACCCTTCATGCCAACTCCATTTCTGCACTTTTACTTGCATTTTAGTCTATAATAAATCATTAGGGACTCATTCCTCAAGAAAAAACAAATAGATAAAGAGGAATGAGCCCTAAAACTTCATTTTGACTCCCAAATCAACACAAACAAGCACCTACAACACTAGTTTTGGGACAGTCAACTATATGTGCACTAAATAAATTGATTTAACTTTCCAAATGACCTAAAATAATTCTCAGAACATATACCAAACACCTTTCAAAGAGTCTAGATCAAAATGAAGAGATAAAACAATAATATGTTTTAGATTTCACTCATGAATGCAAGGAAAAATGTTGAATTTTATTACAACAGTTTTGGTATTACAAAGATCAATCTTCAAAAATAAAATCCAAAAACCTCTCCACATGTGGGAAGGAGGTTTTTAAATTCACTTTGACCTCCCAAACCGAAAACAACTCCTATAACTACCCAAGAACCAACTCGCCTTTGGAAATCCACCATTTTCAAATTACAAAAATTGACTTTTTTGACATAACCAAAAAAAATCTCTCAACCCGACTTTATGACATTAAAAACTTAACCTAATGCCTCAAAAATATTTAAAATAATTTATGTACCCCAAATTGACACCTAATATTCCTTCTTAACATTTATTACATAAATTCGCTCATTTGACAACATTGACACAATTTTGAAAAATTTGACACAACTTGACATCTTGACTCAACTTGACTCAACCATGACAAATATTGGCTTTACATACCTTATTATATTGTTTTAGGTCTCAAATGACACTCATTAAATCCATACATGCCTTATAGACATGTTAGACCTTATAGGCCCCTTAGGTTCTCCTGCACCATACTCCCCACTAATGAAAAGTCTCTTGTCCCAAGAGAAGAGAGGTCTTGTCGTCATGCCATACATCCTTCTAGATGGTCTTCTAAAATCTATCTCCTCATGGGGAATATTTTGCAATAATAACTCATGAAATGAATTAGCCTTCCACCTAGTTCCTGCACCAAACTCATTCAAATGATTAGATTTGAAAAAAAAATCATCGCTTCCCTATTTTGGACAGTCATATATTGACTGCTACTGCACCATATTCATTGGCTTCTGGAGGCCCAGATCATTCCCAAATTCATGCACCTTTTAAGGACTATCATTGTCCTTAGTCTGCACACCTATAGGACACTCAATGGTCCCCACCATCACATTATTTTGCACCACACCATACTACAAACCTGTCTATAGTTTACTGTCATTTCCCATTTGCTATCGTACCACTGTTTGCTCATCATTCCTCTGATCTTCATTATGTGTTCCCTTTGTCCTAGGGGCTTACAAACTCAAATACTCTTTCCTACCAAAGCAAATAACTCGAGGTTCAAATGACTAGTTGCTTTGCAAAGGTGTGAGTGTAAACCTCTTAATATCCTTATGAACAACATATGTGTTGTTGTATCCATCATGCAAAGTTCTTCTCTGATATTGCCAAGGTCTTCCCAAGAGAAAATAAGAACATGTCATGGGAACCACATCGCATAACACCTTATCATGATAAGCACCTATATAAAACTCTACATAGCATTATTCTTGGACTACAAGATGCCGATCATTAGTCACCCAAGTTTCCTTTTATGGTCAACTATGTGGCATTCTCTTTAAATTCAACTTCTCTACCATCTCTTGAGAAACAAGATTATCAAAATAACCTGAATCAACAATTACTTAACATATTTTACCTTGTCTTAGACATTGAGTTCTGAAGATGGATACTTGTGGTTGAACTTGTTGCTGCCTGTGACCCCTTCTAAACATCAGGAAGTCACCTTCAAGTATTGGATCAGCCTTACCAAACCTCTCTTCTTCTGGTTGTTCTTCCCCTTGTGCTAACTGAACCCTTTTCTCAACCTTCTTTCTACTTTTCTCATTCATTGGACACATAAAGGAAAGTTTCCCAACTTCATTACATGTGAAGTACCTTCCTGTGAAGACTCATGTCCCTCTACCTGATCCAAATTTGCCTCCACCTCTATTTCCTTCTCTCTGATCAGAAAATGACTCCTTTCCCTTGTCATTGCTTCCTTGTCCTTGTCCTTTATTGTTAGGCCTACTACCCCTTCCTCTATTTGCACCACCTCTACCACTTCCTCGTCTCTCTTGCTTCCTCTTTACCTTTTCTTCAGCCCTTATAGCTAACTGAAAAACTCCCCAAGTGTCTCAGGTACATTCAAAGCAATCTCATCTTACAAGTTTTATCTAATCCCATTAAGATATCTTGCAACCTTCTCATCCTCATCTTCCAATCCACCTCTTATACTAAACTTGTGAAATTGCTCAGTGTAGGTCATCACATCCATTTCTTTTTGCTTCAGATTTTGTCTCAACCTCTTTGCTTGAATTTCATAATCAGATGGAAGAAATTGATCCTCCATCATGGTTGCCATCCTACTCCATGTGGTGATCTTAGACATTCCCCTAGACACTCTCTCGATTTGTACAGTAGTCCACAAAGTTAAAGCAATCCCTCTCAATTTTGTTTTAGCAAACTTCACCTTCTTTGCCTCATCCATGTCCTCATACTCAAAGTAATTCTCAAGGGCAATCTATCCACCCCAGTACCTCTTCACTATCCATCTTGCCATGATAGATAGGTAAATCAATGGTTGTCTTACTTCCACCACCTTGTAATGCTTTTAATAACCTCACCATCCTTCTCTCTTCAGGGTATAGTTACCCTTCTCCATTCCCTTCATTATGATTCTCATCTACTCCATCATTTGCTTCAACATCTTCTTCCTCATTCTCTCTTTGTGGCCCTCTTCTAAATCCTATCTCCAAGGCTTCTAACCTTTCCTAAAATGTTGCATTCTCCCTTCTCATTTATCTCATCTCTCTATCCCTTTCTTCTTTTTGTTCTCTCCTTTCTCTCATCTCTATTTCCAAGGTCTCTTTCAAGTCTTGGTTCTCTCTTGCTATTTGTTGTTTTGGAGTTATCTTGTCTATACCCCAACTCACTACACAACTTCTCTCTCTTCCTTAGTTACCACAATAACCTACTAGTGTATCTAATACCATTATGATGCAAAGGTATTAGGTCCTTTCACAAATATCAATTGGTCTTACACTTTGGTCTTCAAACCCCAAGGGTTCACTAGGTTTCCGCCCACACAAAGTCCTTTCAAAGCACCAAAACGTGATCCCAAGTTGAAACACCACTTCCTAGGGTCTTCTCATACTCTAAACAATCTAATTCAAAATTTTATACACACCCAATCAATTGGTTCGCTTACAAACCCTTACCCAAGTAACTAGGTAGGCCAATTCCTAGTAGCCCTATTCAACGAGTAATTTTCCCTTTACTAAAAATTATTCCAAAACACTTGACAAAAAACTTATATTTCCTGATACCCTTTTGGGAGTAGAATAACATATGTCAAACTCAGATATGACTCCTTTGGACCAACTATACAGACCAATACCCTGCTACTGCACATTTAGGCCTAATTAGGCCACTTTTACAAAGCAAGTACCAACATATCAACTCCCCTCAATTAAAAAAAAAATTCTTAAGTTAGGTCTCAAATCAAAGGATTTTCATTTTTTTTTGGGCATCTACTCTCATTTGATAGCCCAAACCCTCCTATTTTGGCCTTCAAAACTTGGGCCTCATCAAATCCACTCTTCCAATCACTTCCAGAACATCTCCTTCAGGATTCACCATATATTTGTCATGTATTGAAATATTACATACTTAAATAGTGCCCTCATTAAGGCCAATGTAATAACCCACCCTAGATTAATCCAACAAAAATTGAGTATATTTTTTTTTTCCTTTATTATGTTTATTTCAATTGCATACTCTGGGCATCCATTCGAATAGGATTGGGCATTCATCCATTCGGGATGAGCTTCTAACCATACGGGTTAGGCAATTGTCCATACGGGACGTAAATTCCATCTATCCAATACGGGATAGGCATCTACCCATACGGGGTAGGCATCCATCCAAACGGGATAGGAGATGCTCTGGCCAGAGACTTAGACTCATCGGGACCATTCGGGTCCTGAGCCACTCACTAAGTACTACATTCTTCTAACAAGAATGCACTGAGGTCGCCGTCCTTAGGAGTAATAAGAAAATAATACAAGCTTGAATTCCGCCTCGGAATTTGGCTTAAAGCCTTGGGAAGTCAAGCGAATCCATACGGGATTCCTTCCGAGTATGCATCGAATTAAGTTTGATTATCTTATCTTTCAATTAGGATTCTTACTCAACCAAGCCTAAACCCCACCCACGAACGCCTGAGTATGAGGGACAACTCTGTCCCAAGACTGCCTACATACCCGCTTCGGCACGGGATCAAGGCGTAAAGTATGTAGTTCTGTTTTCTAATCTATGGTTTGATGTAAACTGATTTGTGGGTACGCAACCCTTTCTAGGGTCAGTGTCCCAGACAGTTTCTCTGCGGTTGCTACCCACGAAGGTAGCACTTAAGCGAAGGCTCAAGATGGCCTATTGCTTGTGGCCTAAACAAAATAACTAGAACCTAATACTTATCATGAACGTCACCCAATTGCAAATCACCAATATCCCTTCGAGGTGAATAAATAAATAAATAAATAAAGTAAATTTCACGAGAGCTTTTAACTTGACCATCCCTAAGAGGGGTTTACTATGGTTTATCTCAACGGATGTGAAATTCATTTAAAAGTTATCTTATTAAATTATCGATCCAAGAGGGATTACCCGCCCCTTGGATTTTTAACTTCCAAATGTCCCTTATTACTCCTCGACGATTTATAGGGACGATGCCACAGACGTCGTTAATGCAGCTTTATTAGGTGTTAAGTGCAGTAGTTCAACACGACGGCATTACCCGTAAGCGTGACCCAGAGGCACCGTATATACCGAACGCTGCTAGTTTTGGTTTTCCAACTCCATTTGTTTAGTTTTCTAAACTAGCATCATGCTTGTATACAATTTAAACTTTAAATACTTTCCAAAAAGAGAGAGAGAGATATCGTTATTCTACAATTGTCATGATAATTGAGAACTTATGAGCAATTGCGGAATAAAAATAAGGTAAAATAATATCATTGCACAAAAAAGAAGGAGTGTTTACTCTTATTGTAAGAACAATTAAATATAGAGTTACTAGAATTTCGTTTACGCTTTTGGAATTAATCATGAGACTTAAAGGTTTAAGCAAGCTCTAGTTTATCACCCAAAAATCAATTAAACCCTCAATGGTTTGGGAAGTCCATTTTTTTTTCCGATAATACACCATGCGATATTTTCATTTGATCATTAAACTACTATCAATGAATATCAATGTTAATATCTATTACCAATTACATTAATAATAATTATTGACAAGTTATTAATTATTGTTAAAACTTAAAATAAATAAAATAAAAAAAAGAAATAAATCGAAAGTTTACCAATTATTATCATCTAACTTTAATTACCATCTATTAGCAGTCACATGCCACGAAAAAGAGTTTAAAAAAATAATAATGCAAGGGCGTGGTATCGCGTGCCCAGCGCGCTTAGTGGGAGGAGGGGGCCCCACGGTTCCCCCCACTACCCTGCGGCCACTGCCATAGCAGTGACCGCAGGTTAGTGGAGGGTACCGTAACGGTACCGCTCTCCTACCTGCAGAACTATTACTTCTGTCTGCGGCCGTTGTCCATGCAACGTATCGCGTGGTACAAACAGTTTCTCACATGCGATGGTTTTTTTTTGTTTGAAGCGTTTCGTATGTATATATATATATATATATATATATATATACGTACGGTTTCATTCATTCGATTTATCTTATTATTAATTTATCCTTTCCAGGTTAATTTAGATAGATAGAGAATAGATTTAACTTCAAAAATAAATTAAAAATGTTAAGTAGTAATGGGGGTTCATTCTCAGGAAAAATTAACCCAGAGGAATTGACAACCGAGGGAGAATAATTTGATCCCAGCATAGTGCAAAGGATTGAAACCCAGATGAGCAACTAAGGGTAATTCTTTTTTGTTTCCACACAGAGATTAGAATATCCCAGAGAGTAAATCATTTCCAGCCATGAAAGGCAGATGGATTTATGTAGGCTTATGACTGTATTTCATTGGTATGATTTTAATCTTAAATTTACAGGGATGAGTTTATTCCTACAGGAGAATTTTATTTATTCAAAACAAGATGAATATTCAATTCTACAGCAAAAGCAACATTCTGATTATTCAAACTGAAAATCCAAACTACAGCAAGCAAATGATAGATAATTTTTTTTATTTAACAGTACCAATCTACAGCAAGAAATTGAAAGATATTATTTTAAATTTGCAAGCTAACAGTATCCAATCTATAGCAAGAATTTGAAGGATAATAACATTATTTAACAGTATCCAAATCAGAGATTGAAGAGAAAAAAAAAACAATAATTTAATTCTTACAAACAAAGTTTAACAATCTATATTAACCCTTGATCTAAAATAAAAAAAAAATCTGAAACTAAATTTCTTATCAAGACTCAAAAAAAACAATTAATCTAGTTCTCATCAAATGTTTTTCAACTAATTCTTTCAAAAATCTGAAACAAAGAATCTCATTCTCTACAAATCTACAACTACTTTCTTATCAAGAAATTAAACATTGAATCTCATTCTCTACAAAATTTGAAACTAATTTCATATCAAGAATTTAAACAATGAATCTCATTTAAACAATGAAACTCATTTAAACAATGAAACTCATTTAAAATCTAAAAACTAATTCTTAACAAAACACAAATGGATTTCATTCTCATAAATAATTTAATCAATCTAATCTACCACAAAAATAAGATGCATAAACTAAGTAGAAGGAACCTGGATGCTTGAAGATGGTGTAGAGTCTTCCTTGATCCTCCAATTGAAGAGAAATCTTCCCAACAAAAAAAAATCTTAGCTGCCAATGAAAGTGGACTACAAAGGAGGATTCAACTTGCAGAATTTCTTATGGAATAGCTAACTTTTCTTTTGAAACTTGTACCTATTTTATAAAAGAAATTTCAAATTCCCACTACCTAATTATTAATTGAAAAAAAAAGAGATTCTCTCCCAATTTGGCCTCCATGCAAATTAATTGGGCTTAGTGGGAGGAGTTACATGCAAGGAGGTGGAGAAGCCTCTAGAAGCTTCTTATTCCTCCTACAACATGTGCCTTAATTTGGGTGAGGGAATTTAATTAACAAATTAAAATATATATGCATTTCCATGTGTATGTGGTTTATTATTTTTATTCCCTTACAATATTCATTTAATAATTCATCCAAAGAATATAAATAGAGTTTTGTAATTTAAATCAAAAAAAGATGATAAAGGAGGGTTGTGACAGCCAAACTCCTACTGCTACACCTATGCAACCATTCCCATGCACCTTTCACACACAAACTTGCACTCAAAAGGTCATCATCCTTCATGCCAACTCCATCCCTGCACTTTTACTTGCATGTTAGTCTATAATACATCATTAGGGACTCATTCCACAAGAAGTAACAAGTACATAAAGAGGAATGAGCCCTAAAACTTCATTTTGACTCCCAAATCAACACAAACAAGCACCTACAACACTAGTTTTGGGACAAACAACTATATATGCACCAAATGAATTGATTAAACCTTCCAAATGACTTCCAATAATTCTTAGAACATATACCAAACACCTTTCAAAGAGTGCAGATCAAAATGAAGAGATAAAACAATAATATGTTTCAGATCTCACTTATGAATGCAAGGAAAAATGTTGAATTTTATTGCAGTAGTTTCAGTATTACAAAGATCAATCTTCAAAAATAAACTCCAGCAACCTCTCCACATGTGAGAAGGAGGTTTTTAAATTCACTTTGACCCCCCAAACCAAAAAAAACTCCTATAACTACCCAAGAACCAACTAGCCTTTGGAAATCCACCATTTTAAAATTGCAAAATTTAACAATTTTTTGACATAACCCGGAAAAAATCTCTCAACTTGACTTTATGATATCAAAAACTTAACATAATGTCTTAAAAATATTTAAAATACTTTATGTACCCCAAATTGACACCTAATATTCCTTCTTAACATTTATTACATAAATTCGCTCATTTGACAACATTGACACAATTTTGATAATTTTAACACAACTAGACAACTTGACTCAACTTGACTCAACCATGACAAATATTTTGCTTTACATGCCTTATTACATTTTTTTATGTCTCAAATGACCCTCATTACATTCATCCATGCCTTATAGACATGTTAGACCTTATAGACCCCTTAGGTGCTCCTGCACCAATTATGCTATGACCTACATATTTGTCATGTTGAGCAGTATTAACAGCTTCATATGTGGCCAATAATGACTTTACTATCATTTCTCAGACGTGAGGAAAGGTGCGAACATGAGGAAAGGCACAAAATTGGGTTAGGGTTTGTGCTATAAGGACATAGATGCCTTAGATGAAAGCGATCCCGATCCTGCTGGCCCTTTCTCTATTCGGGTTGATGGTGAAACTACTTTGAGGGAGTCCTCTTTTGTAGCTACTGGAGGAGTCCATGAAGAACCTATAGAACCTTGGTTCTATTCTTGTAATGAAGAAGATGGAAAATCCTTTGATGTCGGTCTCCAAGCTAAATTGGATTTGGCTATTGGGGTTCAAGTTTGTTCTAAATAGAAGAATGTTTTACTTTTGAATGAGGATGAAGAACTTTCTTCTTTTTCTGCTTCTGGTTTCTCCTCTTTTTGGGGATCAGGGTATTAATGATGTTCATGATGATGAACTTTTGGATATTTTATTAGAAGTCCATTTAAAGTCTAAGAAAGCTAAAGGTTCTAAAGAGGTGGATTCTAATGATGGTAAGTATTTAGGGTGGGGAAAAAGGTTTCTCTTACCCTCTTTGGGTGATGGGGCCTTAAAAAGGGGTCTCATTTTTGTAGACCTACAAAAAAAACCCTTATCTACTTTGGTTGGAGAAAGGTCTTTGTCTGTTGAAAACAATGTTGTTTGTTCTCCTATGAAGAGCGGTGCTGAGAATGCTTCTAGAGGTGCAGTCTCTTTTGTGGGGATTGGTAAGTTGGATGTTTCTTCTCCCCATTATTTGGAGGTTGATTCTAGTAATGTGGATATGGAAGTTTCTTCTAAGGCTGAGATAGATGGTCATGATTTTGGTTCTGATCTTATGGAAAAGGGTGTTGTCCCTTCATCCTTGCTATTAATTCTAGGTTTGTCCCTAACATCTTGATCAATGCCAAATCCAAATTAATATTCAAAACTCTTTCATTGAGGAGGATTATGCTTAGCTTGGGTCATTTCTTGTTGGAAGATTTTGTGTTACTCATCCCAACATTTACTCAGTCAGAAGATGGGTGCTTTAGGTTTGGAAGCTTTCCAACAATGTTGAGGTAAAATAAATGCTATATGGTTTTTCGCGGATTGCAATAGGATTATTTCAGCTGGGCCTTGGTTTATGGGACAATCGCTTATGATGGACAACCAGATCATGACTCACACCCTGAGGGTGAAGGAACCTCAGAAATGGATAAAAGTCAGCCAAATTGGGTTTTCTGGCCAGCTTCACCAATTCACCAAAAGGGTTCCTCAACTCTTCAGACTCTAGATTGTTGGGATTGAACAAGTTCTTACTGAAGATGGCATTACTCATGAGATTGAGACCCATGTAGAACACCAAATGTGCAATATTCAAACCTTTTCCCCTCTGGTCGAAAATCATTTGAATTGTCTGAGAGACTTGATCTCTTCTCAGATATTGCAGGGCTTGGAGTCTTCTTGGAGTGAAGAGCTCTGTGGTGGTGATTGACCTCAACTTCCACTAGTAATCTCCATACTTTAACATATATTCTTTCTTAGGTAGATATTCTTTCTTTAGTCTATAATTTTGCATGCTTAGTCAATTAAAAATAAATGAAACTGATAGATAGGAATATAGAATTTGATAAACTGATAGTGACATTAAATGCTTATTTAATTGTAATATTATTTAAAGATGACATTAATATTTAATACTTTTTAAATTGTAATATCATATAGAGATGATATTGGCATTTAATTCTTTTAAAATTGTGATACAATACAAAAGAGTTATCATAACAATAGTTTTTATTCTCATTGAAATTTCTTATGGTTTGTTATTGCTATGATTATCTAAAACTTTCTCATTAGTGAGGCTCTAAAAGAACTCTAGTCTACGCAATGGATGTTTGAAATGGGTATTGATTGTTATTCAATAACCTTGTATCTTTTGTAGGAATTCTACTTTGATCTATGATACATAAACCATAACCGAATTAATGATAACATTACAAGAAACATGGACAACTATAACTATGTTTATTTTAAACTCCAAATCAAGTGTTCATATGATAATGTTTAAGCATAAGATAAGATAAAACATTCACCTACATAGGAGTAGTCAGTACCAACACAAATCCACTTAAACTCTACTCTAGGATTAGATGAATGCTAATTAAATTAATCCAATTCATAGCATCGTCCAAGCGGAGTGTCCAAAATACAATAACAATAATTATAATTACATTGCCTCATAATTATACATGACATAAGCTATTACAATAATTGAATAATTTTGCAACATGAATAATGAGACAATGGAAAGAAGATGACAATATCTATCCAGTGCATATGAATAAGTGAATTGGTCCCCCATGGAGGTTGGCAACAACCACCCAACCATGTGGAACCCTTAGGTCCACTCCACTATGTGCAGGAGATAAACACAAGGACCTACACCACATGAAAACTAGGCCAACTCACAAATGCAACATCAAAACCAAGGTAACATGATATAAACAAGGATAAGTAAGATACTCAACAAGGTTCCACAAGAGGCACCTATACACAACCACATAGGATAGAGATCTAGAGTACAAATAGGGAAGAGTATCACCACATAGCCTCAACATGAGTTACCATGGTAACCTTTCTAGGCCTCGACTCCCATTTCATGGCTCATGTGGAACTGAACCATCCTTTCATAGACAACAAGGTTTGATCATGTCATATAAATGCCCCTAGAATGGATAGGCTTTCCCAATCCCATCCTTAATCTATACGAGAACTAAAGGACATGGGTGGAGCACTAAATTATCTTGTTAATGTGTGTTTTACCTAAATTTATTTATTATATTTTTACTTGATTAGGAAACTCACAATGGGTCACCATGGTAGCCTCTTTAGGGACCGACTCCCATTGATAGCCACTCCCCCTAAATTTAACCTAGACACATCTAACCTAGGGTTCAATTCCAATGATAGATAAGCATAAAAAGTAGGTAACTAATATGAATCATACATAAATCTATAATCATGAATCTGAATCATATATCATACACATAAGCCCTCCTAGGCCTTATCCATCAAGATACATCATTTAATCCACTTCCAAATGAAATAACAACTAGAGTTATTTGCAAATAAGCATATATAATAATATGTAAACATGAATCAACATAAATTAGGCCATACAAAATATAAAAAAAAACAAAGAAAAAACCCATCCCATGCCTTTGGAACTCACTCGAAAACCCTACAAACCAAAATCGGGCCAAACAAAGGAAAAACAAGACTTATGTCCATTTGGCTTGACTTGTGCAGTTGATGGCTTATGCTACATAATTTTTAACTCTTATTGTACACTTGAGAGGCTATACTATGCATTTGATCTCTGTCATGGTGCAGTTGAGCTTGAACCTGCATAGTTCGAAAAGGGCCAGTTGGGACTCAAAATTGTGCATCAATTGGACCCTAGAAGTAAAACTAGGCAAAGGCCCATTTGAGGAGAGATTTTTTCCCTTCTATAAAGCCCCTAAATTTAATGCCAAGACTCATAAATAGAATTCAAGACTCAAAACCCTTAAAAATAACCCCTTAAAACTCAAGAGAAAACGTAGTATTTCAAAGTAAAAATTAATGTACATATGCATAAATTAAAACCACTTCCAGCTTGCAATGAAAGACATTAAATGAAAAAAAATTCCACTTGCAAATCGAAGAAGAAAAGTTCATACAAAGAGGGTTATAAACTCTACCTCAATTCTTGAGAAGACAAAGAGAAATAAGGTAGAAGGATGCACAAATTCATTCCCAAAAACAACAAGTGTTTCCAACTAGAAAGAAGCAATGCGTAGTAATAAAATTCTAGACAATCCTCAATCCAACAAAAAAAATAATCTCCTCCCAAAATTTTCTAAAAAGAAGGAAAACCCTTCCAAACCCTCTCAAATCACATCCAAATTCAATCTCTCCAAATTTTTTCCCCAAAAAGTTTCAACAACTTCTCTCCCAAATAATCTAAATAATTATAATAATTATTTCCCAAAAACTTGTATGGGAACACCACAACCAGCCAAAAAGAAACTATACAAATTAAACACAAAAATCAATTAATTAAATCATATTTAAGCAACCAACTCCCACCAAATAATACTAATTAAATAAATGTTATTTACTTTCTCCCAATATACAATTACACTAGTAAAATTGTAATAAATAATTTACTTCACACAAAAAATATAATTACACCCTCCATATGTGCTCATAATTACACAAAATAAGACCAAATACTATAATATTAATCTAAGCAATGTATATCACATAGTATAATATTATTATTATTAATAATAATAACAATAGTAATAATTAGGAATGAATATTATACCATAAATAATATTGTCAACAATATAAATATTATTAAAAATATAACACATAAATGCACAAAACATTGCCAAGATTAAAACATCATGTAAAGAGGAAAATTGAACTCTAGTGACTCCCAACCTAGGAGAGAGAAAAGAAGTCACTAGGATGATTTTCACTTTGGAGAAACTTTACATTCAAAAGATGGGCTTGAATCCACTGGATCCAAATCCAAAGGAAAAAAAGATGTGAATACCAAGTGGATTGCAAGAGTTGGAATGTGTTTTCCCCTCTTTTGTATATAGATATATTGACTTGTTGACTATGCAGAAAAAGGAGATAAAATGGATAAAATGAGGAGCTACTGGTTCGGGATTGCACTGTAACTTTGGATTTGAGATATTTAGATTGATACAAATCTGCCTTACAAATTTGGAGAAAATTCATCGGGACCATGTTGAAAGTGCACATGGTCCTTTGAAAAATCCGCGCGCCAAAAAGGATTTTTCTGTCTCTACATATGGAGTCCAAACCTACAATTATAGCTACACACCTGCAACCTACACACAAAAAAGAAGGGAAGAAGGGCTGTGGATAGGGGTTTGCCTTAGCCAAACCTTGGTTGAGGAATCAACCTTGAAAGAAAGTAATTGCAAATGCCTAAATGTAAATGATAGAAATGTATACCTTGTAGATCTGCAATTTGATGATGATGATTGCTTTACTTCTTGAATGTAATCACAAATGTTGTATGAAATGGCATGTAACATGACAAAACCCTAACACATACATGCTTGCAAATGAATATTGTAATGTTGCCCCAATGGATGAATGAAGAAGACACATGAAGAAGAGAACTTGAAGACTTGAATGCTTGAATTTCGCCTATTGCTTGTTATCTTCGCATATTATGTGCATTGTATGTATTTTGTGTCAAATGAGAGAATTTTGTCTCCTTTTATACATGCCCAAGAGGATTAATTTTCATCCCACCGAAGGCCGACAAAGAGGAGTTGAAATCCTTGAAGAGAAAAGTATGCTTAAAGGACCAGATAGACCCATCTTAGGGCCACCCTAAGAGGGAGGACATGGGCACCACACCCCCGTCCTTCCCTCTCTTGGGGTGTGGATAGGGTCTTGAGGAAGTATAAGGGCCAAAATGGGAGAAGACTCGGGATGAAAGGACATAGAGGGGTCTCAGTCAAGTAAAGAGATGTAGTCGCATAGGTGAGGGCTTAAGATGTGGTTGAAATTGTGAGGGTCGCAATTTTATGATGCTCCATTTAGCCCCCACTTTAGCAGGAGTATGGCTCTTGCCAATACGGTTGATAAAGTAGAAGAAAGAGGGAGATGAAGATAAGAGATGCAGAGCAATACCACAAGGAGTATAAGACATCACTAAATTTGAGGAACAGAATCCCCCAATCTCAGGATCTTAACTCACTCAAACATATGCAAGAG
Source organism: Cryptomeria japonica (assembly GCF_030272615.1). Classification (NCBI taxonomy): domain Eukaryota; kingdom Viridiplantae; phylum Streptophyta; class Pinopsida; order Cupressales; family Cupressaceae; genus Cryptomeria; species Cryptomeria japonica. The sequence goes on along the minus strand of NC_081410.1, from coordinate 610,363,134 downwards.
AACACAAACCAAAAAGAACAAGACAAACAAAATAACACAAAGCACAAAAGACACACGACAAAACAAAACACAAGACCACACATCAACTAGCCGAAGAGACCTCGATACAAATGTCTCAAACAACTAATTAAAACACAAAGACAAATGTTGTCACATAAACACCAACAATCACATAAAAGAACAAAGCTGACATCATCCATGAACCATCAATAGTAAAACTATGGGTTCGTGAGAGGAAGGAGAGAGAGGACATGAATACACACTTAGGTGATCCATGAGAAAAAAGGCGAACAAGAGGAAACCATGGATATCTTGCCCCTAGAATTAGGTGATCCATGGAGAAAAAAGGACATGGCAAACTAGCCCCTAGAGTCTATCTAGGTGATCCATGTAAGGGAGGAAGGTGAGAACATCTTGAGTTCCACCCTACCTCATGCACGTGTGTCGAAGTGAGGTTCAAAGCATCTCATAGGAGTCTATACCTGAGTATGCTACAACTTGTATAAGATGTATAGTACAAATGTCAAGAAAGTCATGACATCTCACTCTAAGAAACCATGCTTTGGTTCAGAGAATAATCACCCTATATAAAAGAAAAGTGGCGACATCTCTCTCTAAGAGGCCACCCTCTCATTCTGAGAGTATCCCACTATACAAATGAAAAGCGACAACATCTCACTCTAAGAGGTTGCCCTTTGGTTTCGAGAATGACCCACTATATAAGGGAAAAGTGGTGACATCCCTCTCTAAGAGGCTTCCCTCTGGTTCCGACAATGACCCATCGCATAAAAGAAAAGTGGCGACATCTTACTGTAAGAGGATGTCCTATGGTTCCAAGAATGATCCTCTACATAAAAGAAAAGTGGTGACACCTTTCTCTAAGAGGTTGTCCTCTGGTTCCAAGAATGATCCACTACATAAAACAAAAATGGTGACATCTTTCTCTAAGAGGTTGTCCTCTACTTCAAAGAATGACCCACTACATAAAAGAAAAGTGGTGACATCTTTCTCTAAGAGGCTGTCCTTTGGTTCTAAGAATGACCCATTGTATAAGAGATACAATGTGTGAGAAAAATATAATACAAAAGGAGTAGTATGGGTGCCCCCCCTTAAGATGTCAACACAGTTTAATGTTGATATCTTAAAGAAAGTAGAACATGGATACCTTCCTTTGACACCATGAAGATATCCATTATGCAACAATGTCATAAATCCAAGCAAGAGAGGGTATACTCTTCAAACTAGGATAATATAGTTGTAAAAAAGATATCTTGCTATAAGTGTAAATGAGATCCTTGGAAGAGAAGAAATATTTTCTTAAAATACATCTACCTCCAAGAGGATTTGTCTTATACAAATATAACATCTTCTAGAACAAAGCATAGAAGAGAACTTGAATTCAATCCTTCCTCCTATTGCTAGGTGACATGGATTCTTGATGAAGGATGAATCACTTCTATCCCAATGTGGATGGGTGAATTTATTATATATGTACATTAGCAAGTGTAAAAGAGGTTGTACTCAAGGACTTACAACTCTTGTATAAGAGATAACCCTTGAGAAAACAACAACGATTTCACACAAGGAATGACAAAGTAATAAAACTCCCACCATCCACAACATAGGAAAGAGTGGATCCTTTAAGAAAGAGAGAGAGAAATCATTTCCCCCCAAGTGTATAGACAATGAGAAGAGATTACACAATCTTCTAAAGAGATTAAACATAAGGGTCAGTGCAAGAAGATAAGTCCACTTTTTGGCCAAAAAGTGGAAGTGTTTTCCCTGATTTTCAGGTTTTGTCTCATTTGAGCTTCAATTTTGAAGCACTTGGAGATTGAATCTTGGACAAAGTCACTAATATAAAAGATATCCCTCTGAATCTACTTTCCAAATATATAATTTATTTTAATACCCACATACTAAAAAATAACTTTTTGAATGGAGTTCTAAAAACTATGTTTTAAAAATGCATGTTTCAGGACCATAACATGCATGTGTACGACCCACACTTTTTGACACAATTACAATTATTTTCTCAAACCATTTTGGGAAATAGTTTTCTAACACACTGAAGATTGATGAGCATATTTTCTATATTTTATTTTTAATTTTTTTTAAATTAATTTTTTAATGACCGTAATTATCTTTTTAAAAATTTGATGTGTACGATCCACATAATTTGACGCAAAATTAGCATTTTTTTTAAATAGAAAAGAATTTTGTGTTGATTGATGACATATAATTTTTTTTTCAAAGTTCATTAAAATAAAAAAGTTATTAAATTAACAAAATTAGTTAATATTTCAAGTTTATGGACCTAATTTAGTATAAATTAAATGAAAAATAGTTAAAATAATCAATTTTTAAATAAATTTACATATTTAGAATCTACACAGTATAATCTGAAATGGGTTTTAATTTTGTATTAAAATTCTCTAATTAGAGGCAGATAAACTATTTCAGAAGTTCATATTTGTGCTTTCATTCATGGAGATTTGAATTTGCAGGTCCATGTCTCAGGTGTGGCCATCCCAGGCCTATGTTAGACCTAATCCTGAGGAAAGTGGCAGGTTGTGTAATCAACTTCCACAAAATGGGCCCCCGTTTTGCCCGTTCCTGAAATTACCGTTATTGTCCAAAAATGATAAAATGCGCCCATAAAAAAGGGTAACATCGGATTTAAAAATGGGGGCCCGTTTTTTAAAAATGGGACCCCATTTTGTTTTCAAGCGGAAATTGGGGTCCGTTTAGTTTCACCTCAGGCCCGCGTTACTCTTTGCCTCGGGGCCCGAAGCAAATACAGGCCCCCATTTTTTGAAAACGGGCCCCTGTTTCTAAGAACGCATTTTCCAATGCATAGACTTCCGCCAATTTGTGACCCATTACCTTGCACTTACCCATAAGAAAATGCACAATTAACTTACATGAAAACATGCAAGAAAAGGCATTAGTAGATGCAAAATACATATCTCAAGAAGTGGTAATCTTCTAAGAGAGGAAAGAAAGAAAATCACATATTCTCCAAGAGGGATTTAGGCATAAGAACATACCATTGTAAGAAATGATAATCACATATGAAAAATGTAGCCTCTAAAGGAAGTAATGATAAATGAGATAGAAAGAAATATAAAGGAGCAAAATCCTTTCCCCCCAAGTGAGAAGAACAAGGAGAAACATTACACATCCTCTAATGGGGATCATCTTCAAGAAATATGCTTTCCTAATGGAACGAATCCTCTCAAGGAAGGAACATGTAGTTCACGAGAGATCACTCCATGCTAGGGGTATATCATACTTGTGAATAACCAAAACCATAGGAGAGGTAATTTTTCCAAGAGAATGAAGGTAAGAGAAGAAGTGTATTACTCATAAAAGATGCTCCTCTTCAAGCAAAGAGGAAAACTAAAGAACAATTATATGCTCACATAAGAATAAATTTATGGAAGAAAGGAGATCTAATAATGAATAATGCATGAAGATAAATTAAGGGGAAGAAGAAAAAAAATTTGGCTTCATGTTTCTACCCCAAAGTATTTAAAATTGAAACAATACCACCACAAATGATAAAGAACCCCCGGTTAAGTTGGCTAGTTATGTCATAGGGTAAAGAGCAACATGGGTAGAAAAGAAGTGCTAAGGCACTATTTTCATGTCAAGGAAGACAACTAGATCTATTGTAAGAGAAATTCGTGCATGATCATATTGCTTTTGAAAAAAATTATTAAATGCATGACATTTCCAAAGAGAATGTGAATATGAATCATGAAAAATGCAATATTCCTCACCTTTCACTTGCTTAAGATTCTTGTTTTGGTTTTTAGGAGGAAAGGAAATATTCTTATCATATTTCAATCTCCAATAGATTCTCCTAGTTAGTCTTTCAGGATGATAAATGTGTTTTAATTCATTTTCTTGACATGGAGGAGAAGAATTATTAGAAGAAGAAGGATTATCATCCATGATCCTAATTTTACCACTGTCAATGCCATCTTGAATATATTTTTGAAAATCAGAGCAATCATCGGCATTATGATAATGGGTTTGATGAAATGAGCAAAAAGGATGTTTTGAAGAAGAAGCATTCTTGTGGGCTCTTTTAATTTGTTGCTTTTTAAGATAGTTCTTCAAATTTTCAAGCCTAAGGAGTTCCTCCTTAGAGAGAGGAATTTCACTTCCTAGGACTTTTGTAGTAGCTTGCATAGGAGGGTTTATAGGGACACAAATTCCTTGTTCAAATTTCCCCAATCCATTTCCTCTAAAACCTTGTTTTATTATTATATTAAAGTCATGACTATAAGAATGTTGCAAATGACTAGATGGAGGAATAAGATCATGAATTTCTTTGAAACTTGATATGTAAGGCAAAATAAAAGGTGTTGTAGATGAAGAAGGAATATCATATGAAAGGATAACCTTGTTTCCTTTGTTAGGATTATTGTTTTTGGGAGATTGGGGATGAACATCTTCACCATCTAAAGGATCATCTATACTCATTTCTATGCGAGGAGAAAGATTATGAATAAAATGCATAACATCATCCTCTCTACATATGTTAGCATTATGGATGAATTGATTATGTGTTGCATTGATGTTTTGTCATTGATGTCAACACTAGCTGTTATGGTTTGTTACCGGAAAATAGGTTTTGGTTACCGATAGACAGATTTTGGTTACCGGTAGAAGATCTAGTGTTATTGACAGAAGAGACTATCTGTTGGACACTTCTGGCATGTTTGGATCAATGGAGTATGTTTGATTTTATGTGTTACATGTTTCTGGAGCATGTTCTGGTTAGTTGGTATTGACTTGGCAATTAGATGCTATCATACACTCTTGTAAACCCATACCGACATTGGTTTAAGGTTTAACCGACAGAGCTTTCACTGAGAAATCTTGTTAGGATGCATAAGTGGTGTTGGTGTGGTTTCTAGATGGATTTTATGATGCTGAAGATGTTCTTTGATCATGCTTCAACTGAGTGAAGACATTTCCTCGGCATGGTGGACCCAGATTAGGTCTAGTGCTTATCTAGGTTATGGACCGGTATCATGTTAACATGTTCTCTACACATTACCGAGATGCTTTATGGATTGGTTACTGTCATTTTGGTCTTAAGCCGACATGGTATATCATTGTAAAATGGATTTATGTAATGATCTTATTGTAATATATTTTAGGTGGCCGACCTAATTGGTTTAGGCCTTAGGGTTGGTATAAAATGATGTAAGATCTCATTATAGATTATTTGTCGTTGTCTTGGAATGCAATATCATATGCGAAGGAGATTTGGTCGATCATAGGTGATCAAATTGGGATTAAGGAAGAGGTCAAAGGCCTCTAGTATTGAGCTTAATCGGGACTGTAATCAGGCATGGTAGATACTATCTATGGAAGTTCATTATTCTGGATTGTTGTCCATTTATCTTGAGGTGGTAATAACCTCTCTATAGTTAGTGAGACTCTTTTGTAATGACCAATACGCTTTAGGCAGTGTGCCTTCCTGCATGTGGAGGCCCCTTATTGTATCACATACTTTCTGTAGAAGTATCATCTAACTGTGGGTAGGCTTCCCACTGTGGTTTTTCCCTTTCTGGGTTTTCCACATACAAATCATGGTGTTATGTGGTATGTTTGCATTGTATTGATTATCTATTTCATTGTTAAGTTTTATTGTTTATCGGTATCTATTTCTGCTATTATGATACTTAATGTTTATGTGATCTGGTTAAAGGTTATTAAGTGGATTAATTGATATAATCTGTCAACAATTGAATCACCCCCCCCTCTCAGTTGTTCACCGGTTATCATAACAATTGGTATCAGAGCTTTGGTCCTCTTGTGCAGAAGCTTAACCGCTTGAGGTAGATCCTATGGCAACTATTTTTAGAAGAGAAATCCCTATGCTTGATGGAACAAATTATGGGATATGGAAAATCTGAATGGAGACTCATCTTAGATTCGTTGGCAAGGATATTTGGGAGATCACTAAGAAAGGATATAGAACTTATCATCCGATTTCTGGCAATCCTGCTCCCACAGACTTGGATAAGAATATTGAAAATGATTGCAGAGCAAGAGAAGCACTCTTGTGTGCACTTACGAATCAACAAATCATCAAAAAAGGTTATGTGGGATAAATTGAAAACTTTGTCCATGAAGGTGATCCTACTATCAAAATTGCTAAACTTGATGGTTACCGAGTAAGGTATGAAAACTTGAAGATGGAAGATAATGAAAGAATTGTTGTGTTTATGGAAAGAGTAAATGAGATTTTTATGGGAATTCAATGTTGTGGAGGGTTTCTGAATGAAGATGAAATAGTTTCCAAAGTCTTGAGAGCCCTTCCACTGGCTTACAAGATGAAGGCAACTGCAATTAATGAGTTGATAACAATGTCAAACACTTCAGTTAACAGAGACATTCCGATTAGGAAATTATCTGATTTTGAGCTTGAAGAATTTGGATCTTTTAGAGCTGCAAAATCTAAACCTTCTTTTCATGCATCATCATCTACTGGTAAAAGTGATTGGAAAGCCCTATATGCAAAAGAATTGGAAGATATGAGGAAAGAAGATGAAGAATTTGAGCAACTTGAAGCCTTATTTTCTAGAAGAGTACCTAAAGGACTGACAAGAAGTAAGTAAGAAGGAAAAGAACCTTTTAAATGTTTTGCATGTAATAAGATTGGTCATTTTGCATCTAGATGTCCTAAAAGGAATGCAAGATTTGAAGAGAGAGTTAAGAAATAATTTAAGCCTAATCAGAACATATATAGATTCAATAAAAGTAAATAATGCTACATAGCGGATGAGGAAGGAGTAAGTGATGACTCTGGGGATGAACCAACATCAGACTCTACTAGTGGATCCGATAATGGAAAGGAATGGGTGTTCTATGTTTTAAAGGAAGATGAACTGAAATCGGCTATCATAAATGAAGAAAAGGCCCCGACAACAAATGTTGAAGATAAAGATGAATGGGGGATTGATAGTGGATGCTCACATCATATGATTGGAGATAAAAGAAAATTTCTATCCCTGCAAGAATACAATGGCAGTCAAGTCAAATTTGGAGATGACAAAGCATGTATGATCAAAGGTAGAGGTATTATTTCTTTGGATGACAAGCATAATACTGATAATGTCTATTATGTAGAAGGTTTAAAGCATAATCTTTTGAGTGTTGGTCAATTGGTGGAAAAGGGTTTCCAACTTTAGTTTAAAGATAGAAAATACAAAATCATTACCAAGATTGGTTTGGAGATTGCAACTAGTATTTAGACTGGTGGTAATATCTTTCACTTGAATACTGTTAATAAGACATGTTTGATTGCGCATATTGATGAGAGTTGGTTATGGCATAAGAGGTTGTGTCATGTTAATTTTGATTGTATTGTTAAAATCAGTTCAACTAAAGCAGTTTGAGATATACCTAAGATTATGAAGCCTCATAATCCGGTATGTAAGTAATGTCAATTGGGAAAGAAATTTAGAACTTCTTTTAAGAGCATACATGATAAATCTAATGATGTACTTGATTTGATTCACACTGACTTATGTGGTCCAATAAGGACTAGAAGCTTTCAAGGTGATAGGTACTCTATGCTGATTATTAATGACTATTATAGAATGATGTGGGTGACTTTTCTAAGGGAGAAGTCTGAAGCCTTTGAGAAATTCAAGATCTTTAAAGAAAAGGTTGAAATAGAAACTGGAGTGAAAATCAAATGTCTAAGATCGGATCAAGGCGGTGAGTTCACTTCTCATGAATTTAACAGTTATTGTGAGACAAATGGAATTAAGAGACAATTATCTGCACCTCGGACTCCTCAGTAGAATGGAGTGGTGGAAGGAAAGAACAAAGCCATTTTGGATGCAGCAAGATCTATGATGATGTAAAGAAAATTGCCTCACATCTACTCGAGAGAATAAGTGAGTACAACAGTCTACACATTCAACATAGTTCACATCAAAGGTGAAACCGGTAAGACCCCTTATGAATTATGGTTTGGACATACACCTACTGTTAAATATTAATAATATTTGGAAGTAAATTCTATATCAAAAGAGATGATTCAATTGGGAAGTTTGATCCTAGATGTGATGAAGGGTTATTTCTTGGTTATTCAATTCAAAGAAAAGCATATATATGTTATAACAAAAGATTGCCAAAAATTGTGGAGAGCGCTAATGTGAAAGTGGATGAGCAATACAAAAATCAATCTATATCATATGACAGGGAACTAGTAGTGGAAATGATCATAACTGAATCGATAATGACTCAACTAGTATAGGAAACTGAGACAGTTACACCAGTACTTGATCAGAAAATTCAACTGTGACTGATAATCAGAGCAGTGAACCTGAAGTTCAGAAGACACCAAGGTATGTAAGATTAAATCATTTTAAAGATCAAATCATTGGAGATAGGAACAAGGGAGTTATGACAAGAAGAAGACTGGAAATTGAAGAGGTATGTCTTATTTCTCAAATTGAATCGACATCTATTATTGAAGCTTGTAAAGATAAACATTGGTTAAAAGCTATGGAAGATGAATTAGATCAGATAAAGAAAAATGAGACTTGGACCTTAGTTCCTCAGCCTAAAAATAAGAAGGTTATTGGAACTGAATGGGTTTTTTAGGAATAAACTGAATGGGGATGGTCAAATTGTAAGAAAAAAGGCTAGATTGGTTTGTAAAGGATATTATCAAATAGAAGGAATTGATTATGGTGAGAAATTTGCACCTGTATCTAGAATTGAAGCCGTTAGACTATTTCTTGCCTATGAAACTTATAAGACCTATAAGTTTTATCAAATGGATGTTAAATGTACATTTTTGAATGGTGAACATGAGGAAGAAGTATGCATTTAAAAAATTGATGGATTTTCACTGACAGATGATAAAGATATGGTTTGCATATTGAAGAAAGCTTTATATGGATTGAAACAAGTTCCTAAAGCTTGGTATGCAAGGTTGGATAAATATATTTTGAAGCTTCGTTTTACTAAAGGCAGTGTTGATAGTAATTTATATTATAAGATCATTGATGATGATATTTTGATTATTGAAGTATTTGTTGATGATATCATTTTTGGAGGAGAAGATAAATTGTGCATGGAATTCTCTAATAATATGAAGAATGAATTTGAAATGTCCATGATTGGTCAAATGAGATTTTTTTTAGGTTTGCAGATTACTCAAACTGACAAAGGCATTGGTATCTATGAAACTAAGTATTTGAGGGAATTGTTGAAAATGTTTGGTATGAATAATTCCAAATCGGTAAGTACTCCTATGGTGACAAGTGAGAAATTATCTATCAAGGATACTTCTATACCAGTAAATCCGACAAGGTATAATTCTATGATTGGTTGTTTGTTATATCTAACTCAGACTAGACCAAACATTATGAATGCAGTAAGTATTGTTTCAAGATATCAAAGAAATCCTAAAGAAAATCATGAATGTGCAGTAAAGAGGATATTCTGGTATTTGCAAGGAACAACAAAATATGGCTTATGGTATTCTAGAGATGATGATTTAACTTTATGTGCATATACTAATTCAGATTAGGCAGGAGATATTGATGACAAGAAGAACACTTTTGGTGGAGATTTATTTCTTGGAAAGAAACTAGTTTCATGGATCAGCAAAAACTAGTCATGCATTTCTTTATCTACTGCAGAAGCTGATTATGTTGCAACAACAACTAATTGCACTCAATTCTTGTGGATGAAGTAAATGTTGAAAGATTTCAAGGTAAATTGTAGTGAACTGGTACTTATCTACTGTGATAACTCTGCAGCTATTGACATGTCTAGGAATCCAGTATTTCACTCTAAGACTAAGCATATATCAATAAAGTATAACTTTCTTAAGGACAAGGTAGAAGGAAAGGAAGTCAAATTGGTTTATGTGAACACTAAAGAACAAATTGCAAATATATTCACTAAATCACTATCTAAGGAATCATTTGAGTATTTGAGAGATAGGTTAGGGGTTTCTGCCCCTCTGGCAAAGACTTGATTGATGCAGTTTGTCATCAATTTGACATGCTTTATTAGAGATATTATTCATTCCGACACTAATGAGTGGTGCTACTACTTAGGGGGAATAGTCAGTTTTGAGATTCAGAGGTTTATATTGGCATTGATGACAAAGGGGGAGAGATAGTGATGTGAAAAATAAATTCAGAGATATCATTCACAGGGGGATAGTTTTTGATATTCAGGAGATTGTTGGTCGTCTTCCACAGGGGGAGACCTTTTTGGCATTTCTTGCCACGTAGATGTTTTTCACATCTTGTGTTGCCATCAATGCCAAAGGGGGAGATTAGTGGCATTATGGATGAATTGATTATGTGTTGCACTGATGTTTTGTCATTGATGTAAACACTAGTTGTTATGGTTGGTTATCGGTAGACGGGTTTTGGTTAGCGACATACATGTTTTGGTTACCGGTAGAAGATGTAGTGTTACCGACATAAGAGACTATCTATTTGACACTTTCGACATGTTTGGATCAATGGAGTATGTTTGATTTTATGTGTTACATGCTTCTGGAGCATGTTTTGATCAATTGGTATTGACTTGGTAATTAGATTCTATCATACGGTCTTCTAAACCCATACCGACATTGGTTTAAGGTTTAACCGGTTGAGCTTTCATTGAGAAATATTGATAGGATGCATAAGTGGTGTTGGTGCGGCTTCTAGATGGATTTCAGGATGCTGAAGATGTTCTTTGATCGTATCTAGGTTATGGATAGGTATCATGTTAACGTCTCATGTTAACGTGTTCTCTACACATTACCAAGATGATTTATGGATTGGTTATTGTTGTTTTGGTCTTAAGAAGAAATGGCATATCATTGTAAAATGGATGTATGTAATGATCTTATTGTAATATCTTTTAGGTGGCCGACCTAATTAGTTTAGGCCTTAGGGTTGGTATAAAATGATATAAGATCTCATTATAGATTATGTGTCGTGGTCTTTGAATGCAATATCATATGTGAAGGAGATTTGGTCGATCATAGGTGATCAAATTGGGATTAAGGAAGAGGTCAAAGGCCTCCGTTATTGAGCTTAATTGGGACTGTAATCAGGCATGGTAGATGCTATCTCTAGAAGTTCATTATTCTGGATTGTTGTCCATTTATCTTGAGGTGGTTATAACCTCTTTGTAGTCAGTGAGGCTCTTTTGTAATGAACAGTACGCTTTAGGCAGTGTGCCCTCCTACATGTGCAGGTCCCTCATTGTATGACATACTTTCTATAGAAGTATCATCTAACTATAGGTAGGCTTCCCACTATGGTTTTTCCCTTTCTGGGTTTTCGACATACAAATCATGGTGTTATGTGGTATGGTTGCATTGTGTTGATTATCTGTTTCATTGTTAAGTTTTTTTGCTTATCGGTATCTGTTTCTGCTATTCTGGTACTTAATGTTTATGTCATCCGGTTAAAGGTTATTAAATGGATTAATTGATATAATCTGTCAAAAATTGATTCACCGCCCCCCCCTCTCAGTTGTTCACCAGTTATCCTAATAACATATACTTTGGTGCCGAAGATAGGTCCTAGGAAAATAAGGAGGGTCTAAAGTGGTAAGAATATTAATAGTTTGATTTTGCCACTCTTTCTCAAGGGTATGTGTATTAGAAGAAGATGGGCCCATATTGCTTTCCAATGCTTTCTCTTTTTTAAAGAGACCATTTGTTAGAATATTAGCTCTCATCGTATTCACACAAGATACCCTAGGAGAGGTATAAGGATTAGAGTCTCTAGGGTTGGGATCTACAAAATCCTTAAGGTGATTAATACATAAAATGCATTTAAACAAAAATGATACTTAAAAGCTTTGAGATCAAATTGAAAATGAAATGATCTTGAAACCCTAGCAACACAATACAACTGAGTGTTATGAATGAAAAGAAGCAACATGAAATGAAGAAAGTCATTATCCAACACATGATTGTAATAAATGTATGTTAAAAATAATGTAATCATATGCGAAATAGAAAATAAATCTAATCCATTGATTGACATTGAAAGTCACTTAATTAAAATCTTAAAATTTACTTGAAAAGATCTAAAATTAGGACCTTTTTATGAAAATTAATTTAAAATTTAAGAGTGTGGAAATTTAAATTTGTATTCCACCTTAAGGGTGCAAAAATTGATAAAGTATGCCAATTTTTTGGATTAAGTAGAAAAATATAGTCAATTCCAACTCCCAAAATTTCAAGAAAAAAGCTAGGGACCGTGTGCAAAGTGCACTCGGTCCGACCAAATTTTTCTAAAATTTTTCAGGGATGATAGAAATTATGATTTTATTGTGGAATTCAAAAACTAGCCGATTTGGAGATGTCTAGATCGGTCAAATTAGTAGTCAAAGGTCGAAATAGGAGATTCTTAAAAATTAGGGTTTTGCTTTTTAACCACTTAATTTTCAAAATGGAAAGATATATTTGAATTGCAATTTTAAAATAGAAATCAGATCTGCAACAAGCAATTAAAATGCTACAATTCATAAGCTCAATTTTTGTCAAAATGAAAAATTAGGGTTTTTATGCAATTAACCTCTATATTTTGTAAAAAGATCAAACTTGGAAATAAAATTTTGAAATTTGAATTGCAATAATTCAAATCTAACAAGAAGAAATTAGAATAAAAGTGTAAGACATCAAGTTCACCAAAATGTAAAGTGGAAAATTGAACCTTAGTGACTCCCCACCTAGGAGAGAGAAAAGAAGTTACTAGGATGATTTTCACTTTGGAGAAACTTTATATTCAAAAGAGGGGTTTGAATCCACTAGATCCAAATCCAAAGGAAATAAGGATGTGAGTACCAAGTGGATTGCAAGAGTTGGAATGTGATTTTCCCTCTTTTGTAAATAGATATATATTGACTTGTTAACTATGTAGTAAAGGGAGATAAAATGGATAAAATGTGGAGCTACTAGTTTGAGATTGTGTTGTAAGTTCGGATATGAGTTATTTAGACTGATATGGATCTACCCTGCAAATTTGGAGAAAAGTCGTTGGGACCATGTTGAAAGTGTGCACGGTCCTTCAAAAAATCCGCACGCCGAAAAGGGTTTTTCTATCTCTGCAAATGGAGTCCAAACCTGCAATTATAGTTACGCACCTATAACCTACACATAGAAAAGAAGGGAAGAAGGGTTGTGGATAGGGGTTTGCCTCAGTCAAACCCCGGTTGAGGAATCAACCTTGAAAGAAAGTAATTGCAAATGCTTAAATGTAAATGATAGAAATGTAGCTTGTAGATTTGCAATTTGATGATAGCGATTGCTTTGCTTCCTGAATGTAATCACAAATGTCATATGAAATGACATGTAACATGAAAAAACCCTAACACACACACATGCTTGCAAATGAATGTTGTAATGTTGCTCCAATGGATGAATGAAGAAGACACATGAAGAAGAGAACTTGAGGACTTGAATGCTTTAATTTCGCCTATTGCTTGTTATCTCAACGTATCTTGTGTATTGTATATATTCTGTGTCGAATGAAGGAATTTTGTCTCCTTCTATACATGCCCAAGAGGATTAATTTTCATCCCACCAAAGGCCAACAAAGAGGAGTTGAAATCCGTGAAGAGAAAATTATTCTTAAAGGACCGGATAGACCCATCTTAGGGCCACCCTAAGAGGGAGGACAGGGGCACCACACCCTTGTCTTGCCCTATCTTGGGGCTTGGACAGGGTCTTGAGGAAACATAAGGTTTGAAACGAGAGAAGACTCAGGATGAAAGAACAAAGAGGGGTCTTAGTCGAGTAAAGAGATACAGTCACATAGGTGAGGGCTTAAGTGTTAGAGTAATTGGGTCTTTACTTGATTAATTAAACAATATTTGTTTAATTCTTTAAGTTCCCAATTATCTTTTTACACTTAAGCTAACATTAGGTGCATATAATTAATTATTATGTGCAAGCCTATGGTTTTGCCTTTTTAGGGTTTCTTGACCTATTAGAGGTTATTTTTCTTTTCATTGTATTATCTTTTCATATACATTTTTTGGTGAATTAGAGCTCTCATATTTTGAGAATATTTTTCCTGTGTTTTGTGTATTCTTCAGATTTTGCTTCATTGCTTCTCCTTGTAACAGGTTATTTGGCTTGCATCAGATCTTTAGGCTAATGTGGGGTTGTATTTCTCAACTCCTATATGGTATTAGAGCTAAGATCTGTAGCTACCTATTCCTATTTTTTGAGAATTTTGCATTTGAAGCAGATTTGGGGTTTCAGGCATTTTTTGTGTGCTTAGGGTTAAGGTTTTTTTTGAGCACTTTGGGCCTAAACGAACCTCACCATCATGCTCAGAAGGCCTATAAACCCCTATAGTCATATAAAATTTGTCCATTTTTGACTCCTGAGCATCTGGGTGATTTTTTTTTCTCCCAACCAGGCCGTATGACCCTGACACGCAAATTGAGAAATTTTTTTCCTTTTTACGGCATGCAGGCTGGATTTTTTTAAAATTATTTTAAAAAAAATTCACACAAAAAAATCAAGTGCGATTGGTAGGCGAAATTTTTTTTTTTCATTGTTTTGGGCACCGGACTTGACTGTCCGGCGCCGTACGACGCCTGCAGGCCAGTCAGGTCGGCCCCACCGGCCCCGCCAGCCCTCCAGTCACCTGGCCTCGCCAGCTGCAGCTTGCAGCCCCCACCTTTGACTTCGGCAACCCCACCTCCAGCTACAAACACTGGTGCCCACACTCGCCGGCTCCGGCATCCCCCGCCGCCTTCAGCCGTCCCTTCCGACAGCCCGTCGAGCTCTGCTTAGCCAGGGCCGCGCCACCTCCGCCCGACCCCTACCACCCCAGCTCTACTCAGCCCTAGTTTCTCCCTACCTCCGCTCCGCCCAGCCAGCGCTCTGCTCAGCCCGGGCTGCACCACCTCCGCTCGGCCCGAGCCCCACATTCGCCCGAAACACCTCCAGCTCCTCCTCTCTAGTCTTTTTGAGAGGGGGTTGGTTTTTTGGGCCTAGATTGTGCATCTGGAGTTGGATTTTGGCAAACGAATAGGCTTCAAAAAGGTGATTTCGAGCCGGACCTAGTGGCTGTGGATTTTTTTCCTGAATCTACTGTTTAACTATATTTGTTACCAGCCAAATTCAGGCTTCTTTTTTGCACTTCCGGGGTCGTAGAATGGGCAAACGGACTCCGTTTTTTGAAAATGAATAGGCGTTAGAAAGCTCTTAGCACGCTCTATTCAGATTGTGATCTTGTTTATTAGAATTTTCACTAGGTACATGAGATATCAGTTTGAAGTTTTTTTGCTTATGCACTACTTCCTTCTCATTACTATGTACTAGGGTTTGGGTTTCTTTATTGTGGGGGGTGTGTTTTTTTCTCACTTTCTATCATTTATATTAGAAATCAAGAACACCTAAACTCTCAAAACAAACAAACCCTTCTGCATCTTTTATCTATTCTGAAAGATCACATAATAAAAACAACCAACAAGCAGAGGTTTTAGCTTCTCCCTAAGTCTAGCTTAAGGGGGGGTGTTAGAGTAATTGGGTCTTTACTTGATTAATTAAACAATATTTGTTTAATTCTTTAAGTTCCCAATTATCTTTTTACACTTAAGCTAACATTAGGTGCATCTAATTAATTATTTTAATTAATTATTATGTGCAAGCCTAGGTTTTTCCCTTTTTAGGGTTTCTTGACCTATTAGAGGTTATTTTTCTTTTCATTGTATTATCTTTTCATATACATTTTTTGGTGAATTGGAGCTCTCATATTTTGAGAATATTTTTCCTGTGTTTTGTGTGTTCTTCAGATTTTGCTTCATTGCTTCTCCTTGTAACAGGTTATTCGGCTTACAGAAGATCTTTAGGCTACTATGGGGTTGTATTTCTCAACTCCTATATTAAGATGTGGTCAAAATTGCGAGGGTCACAATTTTATGATGCTACACATCATTCACCACATAACCAAAGAAAATTGGCTTAGGGATACTAGCATTGCCTTTATTGCCCTAATTCAAGACAATGGTTAGAGATAGGTAAACTTGAGGCTTAGTTATATCTCCATGTACCACCATTGGTGATTGTTTAGGCATGCTCATACTTGTGAATCTAGGTGGAGTCAATGCCTAGTGCTTGCATCAACGAACACAAAACACCCGCACAACACATATATCCATATATACATTTGATAAATAACATTAGTAATCATAATAAATCCTCAAATAAAATCATCTAAACATATGTTAGTAAACCTTAAACATAATACATCATCTCACATATAGCTATGAAGAGTTCATAGCATCAAACCCTAATATCATCAATATGACATCATATGCATAAACCATCATAACATAAAATGTCCCAAATCATAGAACCTTCATGAATAGTCCATCAACATGAATCAAATAAGTATGTCCACACACACACACACACACATCCAAAATATTACCACACACACAAAGAGTCGACCATGAGTCTAACAAAAGAAAAAACATGAAGAAAACATGAAAGGGTATTACATGAATCTGTTTGATAATTTTTTTAACTTGATTTTTGATATTTTACTAGTTAAAATAAAAAATTGTTGACCATTTCATAGTCTCAAGAAATGAAACTAAATTTTTGGTAGTGATCATTTTGTATTATTCTCAATAATAAATTGAGGCTTTATAGTTCTCATGGTGTAAAGTTCTAAAAATGGGGCCTTTTCTACTTACATATATGTTGGTAGTCCATTGTCTAATCCTAGCGAAATAGATATAAAATCCATTTCAAACCTCAACATCACCCACTTAGAAACACCTTCTATCTTATTGTTTACTCCCTTAGAAAGAGAAAAAAAATGGAAGGCATCCCATCACATTTATTTGATAAATTTCTTTTGACTCATCCTTCTTGATTCTGAGTGCAAAATTCCTAAACTCACGTTTTCACAAATGCATCATTATCTAGGAGTTATGCATAGGCTAGGGCCCTAGCATCATTTGTGTTCACATTATACCTTAAGCTAACTTCCATTATACTTGTAGGAATGGTGAAAATTGTGACCATTGGAGGTGATGGTGGAGGTTGATTTACTTCTTCCTCTTCTCCAACTACATTCTCATCAATTTCCTTAGCCTAGATTATGTCCTTGGTAGCTTCCTTATATGCAACTAGATGTGGTCGATCTATCTTTTATTTCTTTGGAGTTTTCTCTTCATAAATGTTAGGAGGTTGTGACTTCTCAAGAAGGACAAAATGTGGAGAAGGGTGCATTTGTGGAACATATTGAAGTACTATAGGATCTTTCCTATTTGCAGTGGAAGCCTGCAATGGAGGAAAAACATAAGATCCTATTTTTGGTTGATATGCAGGCCTTTCTTATTCTATTGGAGGTTTTTCTGCTATCTCATCTACTTTCTCCAACATCTTATGAAGCCTTTCAATTGGATCATCAACATTTGGAAATGCATCTTGGTAATTAAGATTTCCTTTCTCCCTTTTTCTTCTCCTCTCTTGATGCTCTCCCAGTTAGCCCTTCTGATGCCAACCTCTCTAACATTCACACAATTATTGATTATATCTTCTTCATAAATCATCTCATGTAAAAATGTAGTCTTCTTGCTTAGGCTTGTTCTAACTTTATTTATAAATACTTATGGATTAGAAATTCTAGTGTGTGCAAGACCCATTTTGTATGGTTGCAATATGGAGAAGGTATGACCTAATCCATATTTATTAGTTGCACTAAATTCATAGAAATTTGTGGAACTAGGGAAGAGACGGTACACTTAGAACATTAATTGTTAACCAAACACAATGTTCATGTCCTTTTTATAGGAAGATATTATTATGTTGGATTGTTATTCTATATGAAATTGGTAAATTAAAAAATATTTTTTTTCATATTTTTTAATAGATAATATGGATATAGAAATTGATAAGTTGACAACAATATTTAACAATTTGATAATTATAATCTTATATAGAAACAAGCATTTAATTATTTTTTAATTGTAATATCATATAGCAATAACCTCAACATATGGTTATTTTAATTACAAAAATATAGTAATATTAAAATGTTTTTGTAATTGCAGTACAATATAATAAATATATTATGCCACTAATTTGTATTCTTGATAAAATTTATTATCTTTTATAATTTCTATGATTATCTAAAGTTTTCTCATTGGTGATGCTCTAGGACTCTGGTCTAGGAAGTGGATATATGAAACATGTATTTGTTTTTGTTCAAAAACCTTATATTTTTCATATTAATTTCATTTTAATTTTCTTTATATTTTTTCGTTATTTCATGTAATGTATTTTATCCGTGTAAATATGTCATGGGGGATTCACTTAGTGAACATGGGTTATAGCACATGTGTTCATTTCATACTAAAGAATCCCCCTATTTTCAAAAAATATTGCCCTAAACTCCTTTTTTGTCACCCCATCTCAATACACAACCTGAATTAAAAGCCCCCCATTTTCAACAAATATTGTATTTTTTCATAGTTGGAATTAAAAACCACTATATTTTCACCATTAGGAAATATATTGTACCTTTTTTTGGGGATATTAAACCTCCCAATATGAATGCATGTGATATACTATTGCCTAGTCAGTGAAGATAACTCCTAGCTCTCTCTACTATCCTGATGATGGATCACAGAGTGTGATCCAAAAATGAAAGAAAGAAAGAGAGACTCATTGCCAAAATGAAGAAGAATAAAAGAGAAATAATCCACTACTGATGCACCTCTACAACTGTAAGATCTATAGATACCTTTAGCTCACTTCTTTTAGTAGCTAGTACATGAAAGTTCATACTACTCAACATTTTTCACCAACTCAAACACCAGTCATCAAATAATCAGGGAGATAGATCCTCTTTCACACACCTTCACCATATTTCATTTTTTTCACACACATCCGTACAACCATACACACACCTCTATTTATATCATTCTCACATATGCAAATTCTCCCAAGGTTGGCTAAGCATCTCAATTAAACATAACTCAAATCAAGTCAGGACTAAACATTTCATGATGGAAAAGAATGTAAATTCGACAACACATGAAGAATCATAATTGCATTGTGAGAGTCAACATCCACAATGATTTGTCTCAGACCCTTCTCCCTAGTAGCAACTAACTTGTGAAACACTACAGCCAGTTCAGCCACACTAGAGGTTTGGGCACCAAAAAAATTCAACATAGGCAAGGATTAAGCCACCATGTGAGTCTATTATCATTCTACGCCCTCCCACCTGACCTAGGTTACCATAGGAAATCCCATCAAAATTCAACTTTAGCCAACAAGTTTTGGGGGGATCACTCCTTCTAAATGAGTTTCTACTTATATAATAGTTAAGATTTGTAAGAAAATTTTCACTATCGCCCCTACATTATTAGTTGGTTTTTGGGAAAAAAAATCCTATTTGATGAAAATTTCAAAATTTCAATGTAGTGGTACTAAAATTTCAGGAAAAAGATAAGAAGTAGGCATATGTTTGACCACCCTAAGCACAGTCAAATCATAATATTATTTAATAAAAATTATAATATAAGTATTACTCATGTCCAGATGTGACACATATTTTTTAATAAATTTTTTATAAAGTAAATAATTATTTATGAATTTTTTACTACAACTTTTTCAAAAATTCAAAAACTCCTATGTCTGACCAGCTTAACTTGGTCAAAACCGTATGAAATTAATATTTAATTTTTTTCTCCTGTAGTAGACGAAACATAGGATGTCACACATGTTTCAGATTCAAAAAATGTTATACCATTTGAAAGTTATGAGTGTTTTTTAATCAGTCTATCAATCAAGACTTTTGTCAAAATTCAATTAGAAAATAAATAATAATTATTATTTATTAAAGTCAAAACAAGACAAGCCTTATGTTGTTGGAAAGATGAGAATGTATTTAAAAAATCATTTTTCGTTTTATCAATTTTGGCTATAAAAAAAGTCATGAGCCACCAGTGTAATGTCTGGAAAATCAAGGAATACTGATGTAGCGTCCTAAAATTGCGACACTTGCAATTTCGACTACATTTGGGTCTTCACGATGGTGGCGCAATGTTGAACCTGAATGGAGATCCCGAAACCTGTTTACGACATCAAAAATTGCATCTTTCTGCACCTTGGCCTGATCCTCCTTGCACCCTACTGTCCTGGGAGGTGGGACCATGGCGCCTAGCGCCCTGGTCCTTCAGGACCATGGCACCCAGCGCCCTGGTCCCTCAGGACCATGGCGCCTAGCACCTTGGTCCTCCAGGACCATGGCGCCCAGCGCCCTGGTCCCTGGCACCCAGCGCCCTGGTCCCTGGCCCTATTTTGGGCCCGATCTCTTGTTGGGCATCGGGTCTTCAAGTTTGCAATTTGGAAAATAATGTTCCTAGGTCGGCCTAAGGTTAGAAAAATCAGTCTCCTAACCCTAATTGACAAGTATATAAACTACATTTCCCCTCCCAGAAAAGGGTAGTAGTGAAGCAAGTGCAAGAGGTGGAAGCGCTAGGCAAACATTCAAACATTCAAACATTCAAGCATTCAAGCATTCCTTCAAGCAATTGAGCATTCTAAGTCTCCATTCAAGGCTAGGTGTTGCATTCAAGACAAGGATTCAACCATTGAGGAGGAGATCACATACAACATACAACATCATTACACCTTCGCATGTAAGAATACAAACATTCTTACAACAAGGTATCAGTACTTGATTACATTACAAACATTTACATTTACAACATTCTCATTTCTTGGTTAATTCCAAAACCAGGGTTTGACCTAAAGGCAAACCCCTAATCCCTAACCCCCCAATCGTCCTCTCTTTTTTGTGTGTAGGTTGCAAGTACGCGACTGTAATTGAAGATCTGTAATCCTTGTGCAGAGACGAACAGATCCCCCTTCGTTTCGCGGATTTTTCGAAGGACCGTGTGCACTCCGGGCGCCATCGTCCTGTCAACTTTCACTCAAATTTGCAGGACAGAATCGTCTCAACATTTTACTACTCATTTCAGGTCCGCAGCTTCATCCCGTGTCCCTATCTCCGTTTATAAGTGAATCTTTCTTACTTTACATGCACTCCTAGTCCAATCCTTCTATCTACATTCTTTACAAAAGAGGGTATCCTTGCTGTCTCAACCCTTGAAACTCATTTAGAATTCAATCTTGCATTGTGTCGGATTGGATCTTGTGAGTTTCAACCCCTCTTTTGAATGTAAAGTCTCTCCTGAGTGAAAACCGCCAACCCTAGTGACCTCCTTTCTCTCTCCTTGGAGTGGGGGAACACTCTAGGGTTCGATTTTCTGCTTTACATTTTGGTGAACCCGACGTGAACATCCTAATTCTGATTTTTCATGGTTAGATCTGAAAAATTTGCATCCTTAATTACATTTCCATGTTTGATCTTTGGCAAATTTTAGAGGTTAATTGCATAAAAACCCTAAATTTTCTTTTTAGTAATTGAGCTTGTGAAATGTTTATTTGTTAATGCTTGATTTAGATCTACCCTCCTATTGCAAATTATCAATTCATATTTGTGCTTTAATTCTGAAAATTAAGTGGTTAAGTGTCAAAACCCTAATTTTTAAAACCCTCTTGATTCAATCTTTGACCAATGATTTCACTGATCAAAACACCTCCAAATCGGCTGTAACTTTGGATTCCGCAACAAGATCATAATATCTCTCATCCCTAAAAATTTTGAAATAAGTTGCGAGGACCGTGTGCACCCCGAGCGCCATCATCCCCGACATTTTTTCTGAAATTTCGGGAGCTAGATCTTACTATATTTTTCTGCTAGAATCCAGAATCTTGGCTGATTTTATCAATTCTAACACTTTCAAAATTAAAGTCAAAGTTGGTCTAGTGATTGCTTGGATTAAGGCTTATAATCATTCAAAAATTGTTGAAATTAAAATTTTGTGTTAAAATTGTGTTTCTTACAGTCCTAAATCTGAAAAGTGTGTTGGCATTCATTCAAAGTTTCAGTGCTTCATTCAAATTTTTGCAATTTTTGACTTTTGAAATTAAGTGTTTGATTGCAACAACTTTGATTTCCGCTTTTAAAATTGAATTTTGCACGAAATTGAGTCAACTTTTAAATTTCAAAGCTTGCATTGCTTTTAGTATTCCCTCTAAAATCATAAAATTCAAAATTTCAGTTTCCCTCTCTTTTTCAAAATTCAAATTTTGCATTTTTCAACAATCTTGGTAGGGTTCAATTTTGAGATTGCAACTTTAATTTGGCCTATCTACAGATCGTAAAATCACTCAATTTTTTCAGATTAGCTTTAAAATCATCATAACTTTCATCCTTGAAAATTTTGAAAAAAGTTGCGAGGACTGTGTGCACTCCGTTCGCCACGGTCCCCGACATTTTTTTTGAAATTTCAGGAGATTGTCATGATTGCATTTAATAGCTTAAATCTAGTAGATTGGCTGATTTTATTGAAAATTGCTACCTCTAAATTCAAAAATAAATTCAAAATTCAAGATTTCAATTTTCAAGATAACAATTAAAATTAAGAGCTACCCCCCTTGGCCCTAATTTTCAATTGTGCCTACCTTTCTTGGAAGTTGTGTTTCCCTCTTCTTTCACAAAGTTCAAATTGGATAATCATTATCTCATTGTTCAATTTTGCCAACTTTATTTTCAAAATTCAAAATCTTCTCTCTCTCTCTAGTGCATGACTTTTACAACAATAAGCCCTACTTACACTATTCCCGTTAGACGAAGCCTTAGAATTAAGTCTTTCCAAGGTTTAATTACTGAGGAGATGGAACCTAATTTGAATGGCCTTTTCAATGAGGACATGGGTAATTCCTCTAATCCTCTTAATGATGAAGAAGCTCTCCATGAGGTTTCTGTAGAACAACTTTTGAAATTGGATAACCAATTTGATGATTTTCAGCAATGGATGTCTCAAGAATACCCCGATAGTCAAGCTCTTTCATTAATTGAGGGTCTAAAACATATGGTTCAAAGTGATAAGAATGGAATTGATATTTTGCGTGGTATTGCACACATCGTGGATTCGAATGTGATGCCTATGAGGAGTTGTGCCAAAACTTTAGGTTATACACAACCTCCTACTCAAGTCAATCATTCTATTCCTTTAACAACTTATATTGCTAGTATACCTACTTTTACATCAAACATAATGACTACTTCAATACAAAACATTCCACCTATGATCACCAGTCATGGGAGCAATCCCTCTTCTTCAATCAACCCTCTCCCTTCATTCAATCTGATTTCTTCATTCATTCCTTCAATGAGTGTTCCTATTACATCTCCACAAATGAACATGATGCAAGGGGGCAATTCATTCAACCATTCCATTCCTCCTTGTAGTGCTCCTTTTTCCCAATCATCTCCTATGACTAACTATCATCGTGTCCCGCCACCTTACTCTCAATCAATACCTTCTTTCAATAACATAATACCTCCATCACAATCTAACATGTCTAATATGAACTCTTCGACTGAAGCAACCATTAACAATCTTGCACGAACTGTCTCTTCTTTACAACAACAAATTGCCTCTATGAATCAATCTAAGTTTAGTGCGCTCACATTTGATGTTGCGAGCCCACTTTCTCTTGACATTGTTTGAGCTATTCCCCCTAAGCATGTTGAAGTCCCGCAATTGGAGCTTTATAATGGTAAAGGTGATCCTCTAACACATGTTAAGACCTTTCAAACAATATGTACCGATTTTGCTCATGACCAAAGGTTGCTTGCCAAACTGTTTACTAGAACATTAAGAGATAAGGCTCTACAATGGTATTGCTCATTGCCTTCCTATTCTATTACTTCTTTCCAACAACTTGCAAATGCTTTTATTCAACAATTTCAAAACAATATAGGTCCTAAAGTTACTTTGATTGATTTAATGCATTGTAAACAAGGTGTTAAAGAAAAAGTGACTGATTTCATTGGTAGATATAAGTATTTGTGTGCTCAAATTTCTTTTCTAGTACCTGACAATGATATTCAAAGAATTTTTATTTCTAATTTACAAAAAGATATTAGAGAAAAACTTCTGTTTTCTGAGTTTACTTCTTTCCAATAGTTGTGTGCAACTCTTCACAATTATCAACTGACTGTGAGTCAAATGGAACAAGCAAATCCTATGGCTCCGAGTGATAAGGGTGATAGTAGTCAACAACCATTTGGGAAGTTTAAACCAAACAGAGAGTTTATTAAGTTCAATGAAAACATCATAAACAACAATGTGAATGCAGCATCAGGTGTGCCTCCTATTTCAAAGTTTTTCAATAAAGAAAGAGAGTTTACTCCTTTGAATGAATCATTGCATAGTATTATGAATAAGTTATTGGAACAAAAAGTGCTTACTCTCCCTCCTATAAACCAAATAGATCCTACAAAGGTGAAGTCACCCTATTTTGATAACAAATCTTTTTGTCAATTTCATCGTCAACCTGGGCATGATACTGAAAAATGTTTGCTTTAAAGGGTAAAATTCAAGATTTGATTGATAATAATACTATCTCTGTTTCAGGTGTGAATCATAAAGGCAACACATCTGTAGCTCTTCCTAACCAAAATCTTAAGATTTTTACTGATCCATTACCTTCTCATACCTCTAATGTGATTGAGACTAATGATTCCTCTTTCTCACCTGATGATCTTGTGTCTATGACTCCAAATGTGATTAACTTTGTAGAGTAGCAGAAAATCCCTAAAGAACCTTCCATCACATTTGATTCCAGTGAAACTATCAGGGCAGCTGATGGTCCTTTATATATAGTTGCAAAAGTCAAGAATACACCTTGCTGTGGAGTGCTTATTGATCCTTCTTGCATGGTTAATGTCATTACTGAAGAATTTCTTTTTACTTTGCAATTGAATCAAGTGATCTATGACAAAACAAATGTGGTTGTGAAATTATTTGATGCATTTTCTTCTCCTGCAATTGGTTCTATTACATTACCTATTGAGGTCCATAACAAATCCCTTGATGTGGACTTTGCTATTATTCCATCATCCGAACAATTTCGTGTGAAGCTAGGCTATCCTTGGCTATCTTCCATGAAAGCTATCGCTTCTCCTATTCACAAGTGTTTGAAATTTCCCCATAATGGTGAAGTTGTTACTGTCAATCATAGTCTCTTTAAACCAGCTGAAAGAACTTCTAGCGTTCCTATTGATTATTTTTGGCCTAAACAATTCCAATCTCTTCCATCGCAAAGTGATCATCTTTTCAAATCTTATCAAAAGTGGAAAAAAGATATTATCCTATCTCTAAGTGAACCTAGAACACCCAAACTTGATATTCCTATCATTCTTGAGAAGGAAGTTCTTCCTTTGAAAGATAAAACTAATGTATTTCCTCAAGAAGATTCCCAACCCATTCCTATGGATGTGACTATGTCTATGTCTAGTAAACTTTCTAAAAGTAGACCTATACCTCCTCGTCATGATGGACTTGGTCTCCTTCCTAAACCAAATATTCCTCCTTTATATGGAGGAGTTCCTCCTCCTTCCTCTTATAAAGAGAAGAGACCTTCCTCTTCTCCTATTATTCAACCTAAGAGACCACAACCTAAACACCCAAGTGATAAGGATGAGAACATTCCTCCTCCTCAATCTTCTCAACTTCCTACTAAGACTAGACGAAATCATTTTGCACGTGAACGCTGACGAAAGCGTCGTCTTAGAGCTCATGCAGCTGCTTCTCAAACTTTGCAATCCCCAAAAACACCTTCAGCTAGTATTATTCCATTTTTGCCTCAACCGAAAATTGAACCAAAATCTCCTAAGCATAAGATGCATGATGGTTTTGATCCTGTATGAGTTAAAGATCCTATTTTTATAAATCTTGATGATGATATAGATGAAAATGTTACTTCTCTTGCTTCTGATAGTGAATATGAATATGTTGATGTTGATAACCATTTATCTAACGAATTTTCTAAAGCACTTATCCTAGCTCCTAGACAAGAACAATGTGGCTTGGAACATGAACATAGCCCTTGTTTGGATCTTGTGATAGCTCCATCTGCTGTGTTGGATGTTCCTCCTCTAGCGTGTTTCCTACCTTCCTAAAATATTGATTAGCAAGATCGGGGGGTAGATGACGTGCTAGACTAGTTTCATTAGCATAGCAGACTCTCTCCTCCTCTCTTGATCTCTTTTGTTACTTCTTCTATGTGTTATTGTCATTCTTCTATTTGTTGTCCTTAGTGTTGTCTACTTGAGGATGATGCAAAGCATTGAGATCTCTTTTGGTCTCTCTCATGTTGACTCAAAAGACACATGTGTTCCCTTCTTCTAGGTGACCTTCCTTGATTGGGGAATGAAGAAAAATTATGCATACATACATATGATATACATGAATTATCATACAGCATACTTACCCCGAGGAAAGAAAAGTCACCTCGTGCTTTGTGTTTTGTGTCTATTATCCTTGGGTTTATCTCACACTTGGGGGCTAAATCTTTGTGATAACATGCTCCTTTCCCTTCTCATTTCTTATGTGTATCACTACCTTAAAGCAATCACCCCCGATGAGGCGTGTACGATTGCTTTAACGTAGGGGGCATACACCCCATCCATATCTCTTCAAGATACTTGAAAATTTCTTGGCGAACTTAGCTTTGCCTTAAAAATTTTTGGTATTTTTCTTGCATGACTCATGGTGAGGGAACCTTACTACTGACAGTCATGGTTCTCCCTTGTGGTCTTCCCTTTTACTTTGTCATTCAAAGTCATAAGATCCTTGGTCCACTAGGGGCTTGGTGTATCTTGCCTCCTTGACGTGGTGAAAGTCTTTCAATGTTATTTCCTTCTACTTTACCGGAAGTATGGGCATACACTTATACTCTCGCTAAAGTGGGGGCTAAATGTAGCATCCTAAAATTGCAACACTTGCAATTTCGATTGCATTTGGGTCTTCACAATGGCGGCACAATGTTGAACCTGAATGGAGACCCCGAAACCTGTTTACGACATCAAAAACTGCATCTTTCTGCACCTTGGCCTGATCCTCCTTGCACCCTACTATCTTGGGAGGTGGGACCATGGTGCCTAGTGCCCTGGTCCCTCAGGACCATGGCGCCTAGCGCCTTGGTCCTCCAGGACAATGGCGCCCAGCGCCCTGGTCCCTGGCCCTATTTTGGGCCCGGTCTCTTGTTGGGCATCGAGTCTTCAAGTTTGCAATTTGGAAAATAATGTTCCTAGGTCGGCCTAAGGTTAGAAAAATCAGTCTCCTAACCCTAATTGACAAGTATATAAACTACATTTCCCCTCCCAGAAAAGGGTAGAAGTGAAGCAAGTGCAAGAGGCGGAAGCGCTAGGCAAACATTCAAACATTCAAACATTCAAACATTCAAGCATTCCTTCAAGCAATTGAGCATTCTAAGTCTCCATTCAAGGCTAGGTGTTGCATTCAAGACAAGGATTCAACCATTGAAGAGGAGATCACATACAACATACAACATACAACATCATTACACCTTCGCATGTAAGAATACAAACATTCTTACAACAAGGTATCAGTACTTGATTACATTACAAACATTTACATTTACAACATTCTCATTTCTTGGTTAATTCCAAAACCAGGGTTTGACCTAAAGGCAAACCCCTAATCCCTAACCCCCCAATTGTCCTCTCTTTTCTGTGTGTAGGTTGTAGGTACGCGGTTGTAATTAAAGATCTGGAATCCTTGTGCAGAGACAAACAGATCCCCCTTCGTTTCGCGGATTTTTCGAAGGACCGTGTGCACTCCGGACGCCATCGTCCTGTCAACTTTCGCTCAAATTTGCAGGACATCATCGTCTCGACATTTTACTGCTCATTTCAATTCCGCAGCTTCATCGCGTGTCCCTATCTCCATTTATAAGTGAATCTTTCTTACTTTACATGCACTCCTAGTCCAATCCTTCTATCTACATTCTTTACAAAAGAGGGTATCCTTGCTGTCTCAACCCTTGAAACTCATTTAGAATTCAATCTTGCATTGTGTGGGATTGGATCTTGTGAGTTTCAACCCCTCTTTTGAATGTAAAGTCTCTCCTGAGTGAAAACCGCCAACCCTAGTGACCTCCTTTCTCTCTCCTTGGAGTGGGGGAACACCCTAGGGTTCGATTTTCCGCTTTACAACTAAAAAAGACATTTTTTCAGTTGACTTTCTAGGCTTGTCACTTCCAAGCCAAATCCCAAAGCAAACCCAATCAAAAATTTCAAATTTTAAATTTGTACAACAGAAATCGGATATCCGATTTTAATAAGTAAATTCAATAACTAAATTTGCACATAATTAATCTATTGTTTATTAATATATTACTATATAATATATTAACATATAATATATATTAATATACAATATATTAATTTATAAATATATCAATATATGATATTAGGGAGAGGGAAAGTGGGGAGTGGGGGAGAGAGAGAGGGGAGAGAGAGGGGGGAAGGGAGAGAGATAAAGAGATTAATATATTAATTTCTAAATATATTAGTATATGATATTAGGAGGAGGGAGAGGGGGGTGTGGGGGAGAGAGAGAGATGGGAGAGAGAGGGGGGAAGGGAGAGAGAGATAGAGAGATTAGGAGAGAGAGAGAGAGAGAGAGAGAGGGGGGGTAGGGGACAGAGATAAAGGGAGGGGAAGGGGTCATATTGTGTCCTATGACCCCTTAGGACAACATATCATCCCTTAGGTGTCAAATTTTTGTAAGCAGTATTGGCACTGCTTTTTATATTGTAATAATGGTTCATTTTTCCACCTTATGACACACTATGACCCAATAAGACACTATATGGTGTCTTTTGGGGCATATGATGTCTTAATGTAATGTTCCCAATTTTAGCCTTTAGGCTAATAGGCATCATAAAGAGAAATTAATTAAATTAATTTCTTATAAAGTCATTAAAATAAATTGTTTATTAAAAAGTGACTTTATATTTAATTAATTTAATTAAAAGTGACTAAAGTATAAATATAAATATTAATTAAATAGTCACTTAATAAAATAAATAAAGTGTACCTACCCTCTTCTAGAAGCTTCTCATGATGGGTTATGGAAAAAGATAAATAGAGGAGGGTAAGAGATGGAAAAGGGATTGAGATTGGAGATTGTTTGGATATGATGAAATGATTGATGCTTGGCATTGGTTGAGTCTCTGAGCACACAAACCTTCAACAGATTTGAGAGAAGGGCTGGACAAAACCCTAGTTCTTCATTTTGGGAGTAGGTTCATGACGGGATCTACATTAGTGCCTACATTGTGAAGTCTTCTTTTGAAGAGAAATTTATAGCTGAGAGAGAAAGACATTGCAGTCTTTCTTACTATGCATATTAAGTTTGTTATTAGAAGTTTTACTTGCTGCTATAGTGTCGCGCTATAGTGTCGCACTAGAGTGCCACACTATAGTGCGGTCCTACAGTGATTTTCTACAATAAAATTGAAGAGGATGGTTGGGCGATATCAAAAATATTCATCCTAGACTACTTTGGCAATATCCTATTGGAAATTTGGAGGAAGATTGGAGACAGATCGTCATTTTGGCTTGTTGTTGATAGAGGTTGCAGATCTCTTGATACCCTTGTTTTCACTCATATCCCACCATAGTTGCATCGGTTCCACAGTTTGTTGATTGCAAATTGAAGGGTGAGCATAGGCGATTCTTTCAAGGGTATTTATTAGTGAGTAAAGTGCATCAAATATATGTTTGGAGAGACCAAGTTCTAGCAGGTCCGCCATTCCCCAAACCTCTTCGACCTCACCTTTGGCACTTGAAGACAGTTGGAAATTGTTAAAAGAGGAAGGCATTGCCATAAAGATGAAGAACTGATCAGGTTAGAGACACTCTTGGAATCATTTGACAGTAGTTAAAACAATATCTTTGATACATTAGTACATAATCAGAAAAGGATCTGAGCATAGAGACCTTGGATTTGGGGTATATTGCATGATTTGACTTGAATGTCCATAGTTGAGTGTAGCACCTACCTCAAACATCAAGACCAATAAGTTTAGGAGGCGATTTGGAGACCATTGATGTAATCACTATAACATCTTAGATCTACCACTTGCAGCAGTAAGGGGTGGAATTGCATATAGCTTGATTTGACACTTGGGGGTTTGTTGATAGTTGATATTGCTTACTACTTCACTGCAGCTATACCAGGTTCAAACTATCATATTTCCATTGCATTTTTTAGTTAATTAAGAAAGATATGACAGTTATATATCTTCAGACAAATCTGAAAGTGTCCATAACTATTTGGTCAATGTATTTGTTGTAAGACGGCTAATGAAATAAGCCTATTTTGATTTATAAATGAAAGAGCTATAAGGCTGTCCCTCTTTATTTGATGCTCACCAAATGTTTGATTTAATGATAGTCTATTGTACCTGTTATTTTTGCATACTAATTTATGTCAGCAAGTCCAAAATTTAGTAATTACAGTTGCACTTTCATTCTAGATTGTAGTATCATGTTTAGCAAGTCACCAAACTGTTTGTACAAGAGTTTGTAATGTCAAGAAAAATCTGAAGTAACTTGGACCAAACTTATGTCAAGTGTTTGACGAATTTCTTCCAAAGGGGTCAAAGACTGAAATTTCATATCAGAATAGGTGAGGCACATTACAGTGGTATCAAAGCACTTTCCTACAATCCTGTTGGGGAGGGATAGAGAGAAGATGGCTTTTGACAAATCTACTATTGATTTGATAAGGTATTTGCAAGCTTTGATGAATGATCCAGAAACCAAACATGGATTTCTAAGAAGGTTTGGGAAATCGAAAAAGGGAGGAAATTTCTCAAGCTACAAGTGACAATGGAAAAGCGTTTAGACAAGAGCATACTATGAGAAGGAATGAAATGAGAAGACAAGGTTTATGCTTCTCTTGTAAAAGTCCATGGGAGTTGAATCACAAATGTATGGATAAGAGGATGGTTAAAGAGAATGAAATTCATATGTCTTCAACTAATGGGGAAGTGACTGAAAATAATGATGTAATAGCAGCCACTTCTATGATGCCAATTAATGAAGATTCTTCCAAAGGAAGCAAAGAGGAGAAGGGTAATATTCTGATTTTGGACAGCAACTGTTTACCTCTTCATTCTTATGAGATTATTTCTCATATAAATGGGGGAACTTGTGAAGACGAGACTCCAAGTGTTAGCTCACAAAATGTGAGTGTTGAGGGTGAAAATTCCAATAGAGATGTACTTGTGAAGCATGAAGAAAATGACAGGTATGTTGTTGATAGCAGACACATATATTCATTTCATCATGAGAATGATGATACATTGGAATCATCTATTGATGATACTCAAGAATTAGGAGTTAGAGATCAGTTTGGAGGCATGAATTCAGATCTTGAGCATTCTAATTTTTTATATCTGCCTTGGGAGAAATGGAAATTGACCCTCTTCCTAGTGGAGTAGCCACTATTGTTTTGACTACAACTGATGGAGGAGTCATTTTGCAATGGCATGATATCATCACTGACCTATTTGAAGACAACATCAATATGTTCCATACTTCTCATGAAATTGCAGGCATTACACATGGTACAATTGGTGAAGATGAATCTATAAGTAAGGAGGATGTCACTTGCCTTGAAGAGGTGCTTGGAAAGGGTGAATATGGCACTCAATGGTATTATGACTATTCTGATTTTTATCACAGTAGTCATACTTTATTTCAGTATGAGGTAACCACATTGTCATATGGAGATTTCGAAAGAAAGGATAAACAAGTTGAAATCAACCCTTATTTTCTATACATGAACAACAGTGGTATGGTAACCTTTAATTGTGGGAAAGGAAGTACTATGGTTAGTACACATAATACAAGTAGAGGACATGGAAATTTTGAAAATGAATCTCTTTTTGGGATGAGTTTCAGGCACTTTGGAGCAGTTGATATGGAGCAGTCCCAAAAGTTGATTGATGGATGGTTAGAAAAGGCAAAGCAAGCCAATATGTTGGCTCAACAAACAAATCTTTATCTTCAACAGATTTATGATAGGTAAGGTTTGATTAACTCTGAATTTTTTTGAAGATGATGGATTAGCTAGTCAAGAATTGTATCCCTCTTTGGAATCATATGAGATGGCACCTATCTATTTGTTGATTGGTTATTTAATCTTCCTTGATTATGCATGGATTAGTGGCTGTCATGATTTGTTTTCCAAAGAATTTTTAAATTTGGCATGGTCTACATCAATTGTTCATTGGCACAAGAGAGTGTGTGGACATACCTATGTGAAGGGCAGTGAGTATGAGATGGATCTCTTTGATTTAAAATGGTATTTTGACTTCTATGACATTATTCATGTTGCGAA
Organism: Cryptomeria japonica; assembly: GCF_030272615.1. Taxonomy (NCBI): domain Eukaryota; kingdom Viridiplantae; phylum Streptophyta; class Pinopsida; order Cupressales; family Cupressaceae; genus Cryptomeria; species Cryptomeria japonica. The sequence goes on along the minus strand of NC_081410.1, from coordinate 610,330,785 downwards.
TCTGAATCATCTAAGTGATGTTGAGTGGTTGTTTTTGTTGGTTCATTGGCATGTGGGAGTTCATTTCCACATTTTATTGATGGTTAGCCTTCATGAATGGGTGATTCATGGTGATTTGAGGAGTCATCTCATCTTCATCATATATGGTAGGATTGATGGATTGGTTTGGGATCCAAGTATTTCTAGGACTGAGGCTTGCACTCCTGTGGCACATGGTGAGGTGTTCAAAATGATTCAGTGGATACAGTTTGTGTTACAGGAGCTTTGACATGTTGACAGAGACATTACACAGTTTTTCATTTGGGATCCAGGTGGTGATTTTCTATCACAGTTTTTGGTTGAGCAGTGGAGATTGCTTGGGGTCAAGCAATTTCAGGAGGGGCAGATTTGTAATGTCTCCAATTTTATCCTTTAGGCTAATAGGCATCATAAGGAGAAATTAATTAAATTAATTTCTTATAAAGTCATTAAAATAAATTATTTATTAAAAGTGACTTTATATTTAATTAATTTAATTAAAAGTGACTAAAGTATAAAAACAAAATATTAATTAAATAGTCACTTAATAAAATAAATAAAGTGTACCCACCCTCTTCTAGAAGCTTATCATGATGGGTTATGGAAAAAGATAAATAGAGGTGGGTAAGAGATGGAAAAGGGACTGAGATTAGACATTGTTTGAATATGATGAAATGACTAATGTGTGGCATTGGTCAAGTCTCTGAGGATGCAAACCTTCAACAGATTTGAGAGAAGGGCTGGACGAAACCCTAATTCTTCATTTTGGGAGTAGGTTCATGATGGGATCTACATTAGTGCCTACATTGTGAAGCCTTCTTTTGAAGAGAAATTTATAGTTGAGAGAGAAAGACATTGCAATCTTTCTTACTATGCATATTAAGTTTGTTATTAGAAGTTTTACTTGCCCCAATAGTGTCATGCTATAGTGTCGCGCTACAGTGGTGCGCTACAGGCGTTGCTACATTTTTTTGCTACGATAAAATTGAAGAGGAGGGTTGGGAGATATCAACAATATTCATCCTAGGCTACTTTGGAGATATCCTATTAGTGATTTGGAGGAAGATTGGAGGTAGATCATGATTTTGGCTTGCTGTTGACGGAGGTTGTAGATCTCTTGATACCCTTGTTTTCACTCATATCCCACCACCGTTGCATCGGTTCCACAGTTTGTTGATTGCAGATTGAAGGGTGAGCATAGACGATTATTTCAAGGTCATTTATTGGTGATTAAAGTGCATCTAAAATTTGTTTCAAGAGGCCGAGTTATAGCAGGTCCACCATTCCCCAAAACTCTTAGACCTCACCTTTGGCACTTGAAAACAATTGGAAATTATTAAAAGAGGAAGGAGTTGTCATAAAGATGAAGAATTGATCAGGTTAGAGACACTCTTGGAAGGATTTGACAACAGTTAAAAGAATATTTCTGAGACATCAGTACATAATCAGAAAATCGGATCTGAGCATGGAGACCTTCAATTTGGGGTATATCTGTATGATTTGACTTGAATGTCCATAGTGGAGTGTAGCGCCTACCTCAAGCATCAAGACCGATAAGTTTAGGAGGCGATTTGGAGACCTTTGATGCAGTCACTGTGACATCTCAGATCTACCGCTTGCAACAATAAGGGGTGGAATTGCATATAGCTCGATTTGGCACTTGGGTTTTTTTTGATAGTTGATATTTCTTATTAATTCACTACAACTATACCAGGTTCAAATTGTCATATTTCCATTGCATTTTTCAGTTAATTGAGAAAGTTAAAACAGTTATATATCTTTAGACAAATCTGAAAGTGTCCATAACTATTTGGTCAATGTATTTGTTGTAAGACGGATAATGAAATAAGCCTATTTTGATTTATAAATGAAAGAGCTGTAAGGTTGTCCCTCTTCATTTGATGCTTGCCAAATGTTTGATTTAATGATAGTCTATTGTACTTGTTATTTTTGCATACCAATTTATGTCAACAAGTCCAAACTTTAGTAATTAAAGTTGTACTTTCATTCTAGATTGTAGTATCATGTTTAGCAAGTCACCAAACTATTTGTACAAGAGTTTGTAATGTCAAGACAAATTTGAAGTAACTTGGACAAGACTTATGTCAAGTGTTTGACGAATTTCTTCCAAAGGGATCAAAGACTGAAATTTCATATCAGAATAGGTGAGGGACATTACACCTAATGGGTCATGGGATACCATATGACCCCTAAGGACAACATATGACACCTGATGACACCATATTGGGTCGTTGTGGGTCCTATGGTGTCGTAAGGTATCATATTGTGTCCAATGACCCCTTAGGACACCATATGACCCATTACGACACCAAATTGTGTTGTTATGGGTCATATTATGTGATATGACCCCTTAAGACACCATATAACCCCTTAAGACACAATATGACCCTTTACAACACTATACGGTGTCGTTATGGGTCATATTGTGTCCTATGGAGTCATATTGGATCCTATGTCCCCTCAAGACAACATATGACCCCTTACAACACCAAATTGTGTCGTTATGGGTCATATTGTGTCCTAAGGGATCATATTATGCCATATGACCCCTTAAGACACCATATGACCCCTTAGGACACAATATGACCCCTTATGACACCATATTGGGTCGTTGTGGGTCGTAAAGGGTCATATGACCCCTCTCCCCTAATATCTCTCCCCCTCTCCCTAGTCTCTCTCTGTCCCTCACTCTCCCCTAATCTCTCTCTCTGTCCCCCTCTCCCCTAATATTTCTCTCTCCCCCTTTCCCCTAATCTCTCTCTCTCTCTCTCTCTCTCTCTCTCTCCCCCTAATCTCTCTTTCTCCCTACCCCCTCCCCCCTCTCTCCCCTAATCTCTCTCTCTCTCTCTCTCTCTCTCTCTCTCTCTCTCTCTCTCTCTCTCTCTCTCTCTCTCTCTCTCTCTCTCTCTCTCTTTAAAATATGAGTACTCAAATCGGATCAGATTATAATCAGATATCTGATTTTTGCCACTGCCATTAATGTGGCAACAGTAAAAAAAAGGCGGCAACAAGAATTATTTTTGGGACCCCAAATTTATGTATTAAAGTTGGATATCTAATTTCTGTAAATAAAAAAGAGGCTTGTGGGCCATTTTGTGGATTCCAATAGCCCACATTATTCACATTATGGTTTATGTCGACAATCATGGGTTTTTAGACAGGTTGAGACAAATTTGTGCTTTTGAGAGATTCTTAAAGTCAAATCTTACATTGTCAATTATTTAGGAGCATCTTTGTTGAGGTAAATGGGTAGTGGTAGTCATCGGAAGTCTAAACGCAAAATAAATCTTTCAAATGACCAAATTGAAGTGTATAGAGAAAGAGATAGAGAAGGTCATATGAGGAGAAGACAAGGTATGTTAAATATTGCTAATGTTACTTCAAGTGAAGAGGAAATTGAATTTGAAAATGTTGAACAAGTTATTGAAAATGAAAATGTAGATTTTGAAAGTGAAAATGTTGAACAAGTTGAAAATGTTGAACATGTTGAAAATGTTGAAAGTGATAATGAAAATGCTCAAGATGATGTGAGAATGGAAAGTGAAAATTTGGAAGTTGACAATGAAGGTGTCCATAATTTTGGTGTAAATATGAAAGTTTTTGACATTAGAGGTGTAAATGTAAAAACATTTGACATAGGAAGTGAACATGTGGAAAATTTTGACATAGGAGGTGAAAATGTGGAAAATTTTGACATTGGAGGTGAAAATGTGGAAAATTTTGACATTGAAGGTGGAATTGCTCAACCAAGTGAATAATATGTAACACCTAATTACTTTAGAATTCATAAATGAAGACCCTCTCATAGATGAAAGACAAATTCCAAATCCTGGACCTTCAAAAACCCCAAAATGGTTACTTGAAATTGATGAGAACATTGTTGTGAATCTTGAAGGCAAGAGGTCAACAAGAACCATTTGATTGTAAGATACACAACTTTTAGACCAAAATTTTAGCAATAAGACACTGACCAAGAAAATGCCAACTTTTTGTTCAATTTCTAAAGATGATAAAGATGAGACCATTGCTAAACAAATTTAAGATTCATATAAACAAGAAGATGGAGAGAAATTATATTATTGTCAAAAATCTATTAATTCTCTCAATTCCATTGGAAAGAATACCAAGGAAAGAGATAATAGAGTCGCTCAAAGAATGATTACAACTTCCTTAGTAAGTTATCAATTGAGGAAGATTCGTCGAATGAGACAAACTTGTGTTGATTTGAACATAAACCCCAAAACTTTAGATAGAGCACTTGCACGAAGACAAAGACTTGACAATCCACTTCAACATGATACATGAGATTTTGGTGGGTGGCTTCCACGTGTTGATAGAAAGTTGACTGACAATGTGAAGGAGGAATTTTGATAGTTTTGGCACTCTAATTCTAGAGTATCACCCAATGTAAAGGATTTTTTGAAATTAAGAATCGGCAACCGAGACCGCACACCGCATCCCAAACATTTCTTGGAATCAAGCCAAACAATGTTGTACAAATTTATTTGTGAAGTGCATCCAACTTTAAAAATATCACAAAGAGCCTTTGAATATTTGAAGCCATTTTATTGTGTACCTCTTAAGATTCGTAATACTTGTTGTTGCAAGTAGCATGTGGAGTTTTCAATGTACCATGAACTTTTATGCCATATTCGTTCTACGATGCATACTAATGAGATGTTGTAGGAGTGTGGTGCAATGCTATTTCTGAGATCATCAAGAGACTTGCAAGATCTATTTTTATGCCCTAGAGATGATGGAGCTACTATTTCTAAAGAAATGATTGTTTGAATGAGAAGTGCTCACAATGTGGTGGGTTGTCAAAGTTTGTTTCATGTTTTCATGAGGGCAGCAAACACGAGTTTGGAAAGAATTATGTTGAGAAAAAAATATGAGACAGTGAAATATACTTTGAAGAGTGGAGTTGAAGGTTCTAGATGTGAGTTAGTCTCAAGAGAAATGAGTGTTGCTGATTTTATTTTGGATTTTAAGGAAAATCTTTTCTACAAGTATGCAAGGCACACCCATAGGTCTCAGTGGCTGGATCAATAGTTCAGAATGTGTAAGAACTCTTTCCCAATTGGCACTATTGTATCGATGGTTGATTTTGTAGAGAATTGTACATTGTGACCATAGAATGAGATACAGTCTCAGTACTACAATTCAATCCATATTATTATTTTTGTTCACATTATATATACATGCTCCTAATAGTACATAAGAGGACATGAAGATAATCAAGGAGTATCATTTTTATATGAGTGATGATAGATCACACTCCTCTAAGTATGTGCAACATTCTTTCAAGAATTTTTTTGAGTTCTTGCATGAGAAAGATATTATAATTGATCAACATCTAATATGGTCAAATAACTGTATGGGTCAATTCAAGAATGCACTTATATTTTATTGGTTGAGTAGAATACATGTAGAGAGGCATATACCTAACATTTGGTGTTTTTTTAGGTGAGGAATGGGAAGGGGGACCATGATGGAGCAGGAGCATGTTTGAAGAGAGCTCTAGTTAAGGAGAAATTGAGGATTTCAGGTGCAAATTTCTTTGATGCACGTTCTATTTTTTATTGGTGTAGTTCATCATTGTCACATGGAGGTACTCTTGATTAAGCAGTGGCCAGATTCTTTTGGTTAGTTGAGGAGGGAAAAGTGGGAGATAGATTGGATTGTGAAACAATTAAAGATTATTCAAAGATGCATTCATTTCTCAGCTCAGAGGCAAGTACATGGACCATTTGGACATGAGCGTTGGCTTGTTTTTGTCAGAGTTATGTTCGGTGTGATTGGGATCTATGCGAGTCAAGTGAGTGGGTTGATACGTGGGTTCCACAATATCTAACTCCTTTATCTCAAACAATATCCTTGTCAAATGATGACATGGAAAGTTCACTTGAGTATGACTGTCTATCAGATCTTGTACAGCTAGGACATGTTTTTTGCAGTTGTTGCATCGCAAGGGAATGAAGAGAGATCAAAATATTGGTTGGCATGATGTGTATAGAGAAATAGAAGCTAACACAACCAGTGATAGATGATGATGGGTTCTCATATCCTACAGGTTCAGTTGTTATTATGAGAACTTGGTTGCGAACATACATGATTACAAAGAATGCCATACTTACATTTAAAGACTATGAGAGACACAAAACCATTCTCATGTATTCACACCTTATTATAGCTACAAATGTCAAGTTGTTGAAGCATCAAGAAAAATTGAAGACCAAATAGCTATGGACAATGACTATTGTTGATCATGAGTAACCTATGACTAGACATAACAAATATTGGTTTAGATGACCTTATTACATAAAAAATGATTGTATTTCACCTTATTTACTTTGAGAATCCATCAAAACACTTGTCTTCCAAATTTGACCTTGTGGAGGCCTGATGAGCAAGGAGGTCATTAAATTTGGTGAAGTTTCCAAAGGAAACCAAATTTAACACGTACAATTTAGATGAAATGAATTATATGTAATCTGAAGATTATACAAACAACACTTACGATGAAATGAAATGAAATGAATTGTATTGTTCATTAAATAACCATTATTAACCATTGTTAATTATTGGATTGAAGATTAAAGTTTAAAATGATAACACCATGCACACATGAGCAACAAATTTATATGATCAAATATCAACTTCCGTATATATGAAAATGTCAAATGATTACAAGTATATGTCCATACACAAATATGACATAAACGCCAACTCAAACAAAATGTATGTCTATATACATGAATGTATGTCCATATACAAAATATACATGCCAAATAGACATGTGAGAATCCCAAAACTATCTATAACATCCTAAGCTACTGATGGATCATCAAAATTGACTCTCTTCACCACACTGCTCGAATCTGAAGGATCCTACACAAGAAAAAACAAACCACGATTAAGATTAGTTATATTATATAACCCACATTCAAAAAGTTAACATAAAAATGAGTTATAATTGAACTATTCTTTTTTACCTCATCTCCATGTTTTCTCTTCGGCTTTGGAGGAGTCTTGATGTATGTCTCCGGTAGAGGAGCTATGTTTTCAATATTTTCATACACAACCTACATATGTTCACAAACATGAAATTGATACAAGTTAGCATATAATTATCACTATTTATAATGAAATATATCTACTAAACACATGTACCCGAGGCATCTCTTCTTCTTCTTTTTTTTCTTCATCTTCAAGTAGAGTGGGTGTAGTCAACAAGGATGTGAAGCCAAGAATTTTCTGTACATATACACAACAAGTATGCGAAACTATCAATCTATGTCTAGACATGTATAATCATTATAAGTTATTTAAACTATTCATTCAATCATATTTGCATTCAATTACCTTTCCCTTATCTTTAGCTGCACTACTAGATCCCGAATCACACAGCCCCGCACTTGTGCTACTTGTTCCCTACAAGAGTAAAATAAGATATACATGCAACTTACTACATAATCTAATTAATGGCAATATAAATGATGAGTATGTATGTATAATAAAATACAAATGACTAGGTGCAATAATATATGTATCATATAGCTATCAAGGCCAAATGAAATGGTCATCAAGGTGCCCTCCTCGATCTGTGTCAACTCCTCCTATGTCATCAACTATTAAATAGACCATGTAAATAAACATTAGTTTTTAATATTATCTAGATTATAAATATTTATTTAAAATATAGAATGAACTTTGAAAATACAAATCTTACGACTACATCATCAACATATGATGAAGGTGCCTCCTTGCCTCTAGCATGTGAGGACTCTCCAAGGTATCCTCCAGTCCTTGTCATAACATCTAGTGCATCGTGTATCTCATGTGCCTCATAATCTGCACTATGCGCAGGAGGATCAATAGGCTGTCCAACTGGATCCAAGCATAGGTGCCCACACATGATACAACTATGGGGCACACAAATGTGTGGAGCCAAGGAAGATGTGATAGTGCCACCAGATGCACTGCTACCATCAAAAGAAGGTTGAGCTATTGCCCTAGCCTGAGAAACCAAAAGGATACTCAAAGAGTGAATAGACAATATGGTCCATGATACCGCCTCACAAATGATATCTAGATACTGCACTGGAGGTGGGGGATCAATAGGAGGAGAGGGGAAATATGGGCCCTAGACTACTCTAACTGCCCCAGGTCTATCATGGGGCATACCTAAACCCACACCTTGGAAATATTGGATGTCAAAGTAGTTCACATATTTTCCTAAAACAAACTCAGCATACAATTTTTTGATGAAGTAGAAGGGGACATCAAGATTGTTGTTGGGTGGTTTATCAAAAACCATCTACGAATGATCCCAAAGGTTTTTCACAATATCATCATTTGTGCACCATTTAATAGAAAGTTTTTGTTTTTTTGGGGTCTATGGGTTGACCAGTGCAGGGATTCACAAACAATGCGGTGATATCAGCTTTGGATATCTCAAGATCCTTGATCTCCTTATAGGACAAGCCATCCACATATTTTTCCCTCACAAAATATTGCCACAAAAGAGCAGGATTGTGCTCCTCAGTGATGGTTTCTAAACTCTTTATGATGGACGTGAGGGGATAAACATTGGGTTCGGGCGAGGGATCCTATGATAGACATTTGCAATCCCCATCAATTGGATCAAATTTTGTGCAATTAAATCCTAAACTGAGGGGGGGTTTGGCAAAGGAGGGTTGTGTGTAGGAGGCTTTGGGTTTTGTGCCAAATTTATTAAATGCTTCTGATTTATCTCTCAGAAATGTTACCCACATCATTTTAGAATAATCATCGGGGAAGATCATGAAATACCTATCACCATAATAACTCTTTGTTCTCATTGGGCCACAAAGATCAATATGTACCAAATCTAAAAAATTCTCAGAAATACCATTCTTGCTTTAGAAAGAAATAGAGGTCATCTTACCGATTTGACAATCTTTTCATATCACACTATCTGGTTTGACAAGTTAGGGTAATCCTCTTACAACACTTGACCTACTTATCCTAACCAAATTATCAAAATTAATATGACAACATCTGTTATGCCATAACCAACTGTCTTCCATTCTTGCAACCAGATAATTATTAACATTACTATTCAAATGGAATAAGTTACCTCTAGTTTGCTTCCAGGTAGCAATCAGTTCACCATTACCTCCAAGAATTCTGCAGACTCCACTCTTAAATTAAAGCAAATAACCTTTATCATTGAGCTAACCGACACTTGAAATATTATGCTTAAGACCATCAACCCAAAATACATCATCAGCATTACTCTTTCCATTTAGAGATATATAACCTTTACCTTTAACCATGCAATGAGAGTTGTTTCCAAATCTAACAATGCCTCCATCAAATTCATTAAGGGTTATGAACTTACTTTTATATTTGGTCATGTGGTGTGAAAAGCCCCTGTCTATAATCCACTCATCACTATTCTCCATATGCGATACTAGTGCCTTTTTATCAGACAGTTCCTCCTTTACAGCTACAAACACAATTTCTTCATTGTCATTTTCTTCTTCTAACTCCTCATCGGTCACACCTTCATCTACTACAACATAACAATGTTTCTTGCCCTTTCCTTTGAATCTTCTAAAATTTTCTTTCTTATCAGTGTTAGGGCAGTTAGCAGCAATATGACTAATTTTATTACAAGAGAAACACTTCAAAGGTAGCTTTCCTCTATACTTACCATTGCCTCTTGGAAATTTCTTTACTAACAATGCTTCAAGTTCCATCAGTTGATCTTCAATGTCTTCATCTCCCCAGTTGCTTCCATAACTTGTCATGCACTCATGATTTTGATATATATCTTTTCCTTTTCTAGCAAATGAACCAGTAATAGAAGCTTTAAAGGAAGATTCAATAGATTTTGTCACACTATTGTCAAACTTATTTAGTTCATTTAAGCTGTAAGGTTACCAATCAATGAATCAATAGTTACCTTATTCTTTGAAATAGATCAAAGTTCTTGGATTGCTGATACTCTTATAGCATATTGAGGTTGAAGAGTTTTGAGCATTTTACTTACTATTGTATCATCTTCTATTTTGCCTCCAGTACTCTATATACAACCAACAACTTCTTTTATTCTTTGACCATATTGTCCAATATTCTCTCCTTCCGACATTCTCATGTGATCTAACTTTCCTGTCAAGCTTTCCTCTTTGGCTCTTTGAACATGCTCATCTCCTCCATAGATTGTCTCTAAATTTTCCTAAAACTCACCTGCAGTTTCCAATCCTTGAACATCAATATATTTTGATTTAGATAAAGTACTTACAATAGCTTCTAGGGCTTGCATGTTATCTTTCTATTCTCTAAGTTCATCCAGTGTCAAGGGAGTAGTGGTAGGAGCAACATATGTTGTTTCAACTTGCTTCCAATACTCTACGCCAAGACCTTGGATGTAGATCGTCATTTTGTCCTTCCAGATCTTGTAGTTATCCTTGTTGAACTTGGGACCCTCTTTCTTCATCATCTTGAATTCCTTAGAATATTTTCCTCAAGCGATTAGGCTTTCTACACATAGAGGATTAGAGCTTTGATAACAATTGTTAATCCTATGAGAATCCGGTTAATACTAAGGAGGGGGGGGGGGGGTGAATTAGTATTAATACCAATTCAAACTTTAACTCAAAATCAAACTTATTTTAGCTTATCTCAGATCTGGAACTATATAATAAATATCTCAACTTCTGTAATAAGATCTAATAACCTCTTTATTAGATTTGCTTAACACATTAATCAAATCATTTACCAATACTTTCACCACCAAAGTAATCATATAAACTTGATCAATTACCAGCTCATTAACCTTATCAATAAGATCAAAAACTTTCTCAAACAACTTCTTATTAGTACTAGCAACCCTCTGATAAACTTCTGATAAAACATTATAATCGGTTTGTTAGAAATAATGCATGAAATGAAATATAACCAAGAACATCAAATGAAAAATATTCCACACATGAACACCATAAGTTTTTGAAGTTGAAACCAAAATAGGGAGAAAACCATGATGGGAGTTGGCACCCACAAATTTTGGTACTCTTTCAAAGTACGCCCTATTAGGAGCTTAGCCTTGTTAGAAGCTTACAATACGCCCAGTTAAGAGAAGACCCTGTCAGGAGTCACCCGGTTAGGGGATTTGCCTTGCAACTTGATTAGGAGCTTGATGATCTATTAGGATCAACCTCGTGAGAGGATTTAACACTCTCTTGAGAGATACCTTGTTAGGGGACTTAAATGATTAAGGCCTATTAGAACCTACCCGGTCAAGGGATTTAACCTATAGCAACTGTTAGGGAACAAGAGTAAGAAAATGATTTATTTTCTTGCAATTTTGTGCTTGCTTGATCAGATCCAATTATACACAACACTCTGCAACTCTCAGGCAAATTACACACTTCACTTGGATGGCTTAACACATTCTCTAAGACCACCGACACAATAAACATTAACTGTGTCAACATAAATAGCCATCTCAACTAGCTCAGCCACAAAACCTAATTACATCATGAATTTACTATAAGATCATAAAATATTATCGTAAATCGCTATCCAGATCATAACAACAAATTACATTATAATATCAATCATTTATTGATCATAACTCGTCATGGAAATCTGATCTGTATCCTCAAAACACTCTCCAAAGCATTTCACTGATTCTCAAGAAAATCTTCCTTGAACCACACTAAAATAGCTATTAAATCTTTCACGTGAGTTGTGCCATGTTACCAACTTTAAGTAGACTCGTTGTCGATCACCCTCATAGCATAGATCATTACCGGTTTGATGATTTCTTCACCGGTTCTTACACCCTACTAAAACCTTAGCAAAAATTCATCAAAAAATGAAACACACCTTCCGGTAATCATCACAAGTTCTGGTTCCAGTAACATACATCTTTCCATGATACAAGTTTACCATCCAAACTACAAATCACCAATAATTTCCAATCGACTGATCCAATCAAAATAATTCTTCTTTATCAGTTAAAGTCCTATTTCACAGACTTTAGCTCACAATCAGTAAACCAAAACACTTAGATGATAAAACAAAACCTTAGGAACATCAGGAACATCAGTTGCCCACAATGACAACATAATTAACTGATCATTTCATCTATTCATATAATCTCAACCTCTTCATCATAAATAGACTTCTATCCTTAACTAGTTCAGTCATCAACTTCAAATGCATGACCTGATCTGCAATAGTTATGCCAAATGCCAACAATCTTCCCCTTTGGCATTGATGGAAACACTAATCAGATACACAATCAAAATACCATCATCATCATCAACTTGCTTGCTGATATCACATCTCTGATCATATCTCTGTTGGTTCTCCTTTTGACATCTCCCCCTAAACCAATGCTCCACTCAATCTGATCTTCAACTTCTCACATTCCTTCCATATCTGATTTCTATGAATTTCTTCTCCCCCTTTGACAACAATGCCAAAGATGTAAATGCATCATTTTTCTTTAATTCTGTTGTTGCCTCTTCCATCATCTCTGCTACATAAATCAGAAAATTATAATAGAGCATTAAATCAGAATTTTACATCAGACTTGCTCCCCAAAGAAGTAGCCTATACCTTCATCAATCCTTAGTGAAAAATAAACATGAAATCCACAGGATTGATGGATCTCCATCACTTTAGTTCTTCCATTGTAGGGGTCTAACCCCTAGTTTACCTCTAAGAAACTCAAAAGTAGCCTTCGGTAAGGGCTTAGTAAAGATATCAACCAACTGATCTTAACTCTTTAGATATTCCATCTTCACCTCCTTATCTTGAACGCTTTCCCTTAGGAAATGATACTTAAATTCAATGTTCTTGGTTATAGAATGTAACACGGGATTTTTAGAAATATTGATTGCACTTCTATTATCACAATAGATAGTCACTGGTTTTGACATATCTATCTTGAATCCTCCTAGCTCATGCCTCATCCATATTTCTTGTGTACAATTCATTGATGCAGCTACATACTCAACTTAATCTATAGATTGAGAAACAAAAGTTGGTTTCTTGCTCGTCCATGCCACTAATATTCCTCCAAGTAGAAAAGCTTCATCGGTTGTGCTTTTCCGATCATCAACATTACCTACCCAATCAACATTAGTAAAGACATCCAAAGTAAAATCACCTTTATAGGGATACCATAAACCATAATCTATTGTGACTTTGACATACCAAAAAATTCTCTTTACAGCCACCATGTGACTCTCTTTAGGCTCCTTTTGAAATCTAGGAACTAATCCAACAACATGAGCATTGTGCGGTCTTATATGGACAACATAATGTAGCTTGCCAATCATAGATATGTACTCTTTTTCACTAACAGTAGGGGAATCATCTTCCTTTGACAACTTACAACTAGTCACCATCGGTGTACCTACCGGTTTGCAGTCTTTCATGTCAAAAGTATTCAACACCTCTTTGATATACTTGGTCTGCCAAATAAAGATACCACCATCCAGTTGCTGGACTTGTAAGACAATAAAGAACTTAATTTCACTGATTAGAGACATTTCAAATTCCTTTTTCATTATATCAACAAAGTCCATAAACATATCATCATTGCCACGAAAAATTATATCATCAACAAATACTTCTGCTATTAGCATCTTCTCTCCATTAGTTTTCAAATAAATATTGTTGTCCTCACTAGTACGATGGAATCCAATCTTGATCAAATGTGCACGTAATCTCTCATACCATGCTCTCAGTGCCTGCTTAAGACCATACAAAGATTTGTGTCATATACACACCATGTCTTTATCATCGGTCAAGGAAAATCCATCTGACTATTCAATGTATACTTCTTCGTCTAGAATCCCATTTAGAAAGGCTGATTTGACATCCATTTGGTAGACTTTGAATCCCTATATGCAGCAAATGCCAGTAGCATTCTTACACCTACCAATATAGCAACAACTGCAAATGTTTCACCATAGTCCTCACCTTCCTCTTAAGCATACCCTTTGTAGACTAACCTTGCCTTGTTTCTAACAATCCTTCCTTCTTCGTTCAATTTATTCCTAAAGACCCATTTTGTTCCAATTACATTTTTATCCTCCAGTCTAGGAACAAGTGACCATGTTTGATTCTTCTCAACTTGATATAATTCTTCATTCATTGCCTTAACGCAATAACCATCCTTTAGTGCTTCCTTAATTGTCTTGGCTTCAATTGTAGATATCAAACATGAATTCTCTTAGATCTTTCTCTTGGTTTGCACACCTGCATTCTTATCACCAATTATCTATTCTTGTGAACGATTCAGTATGACATATCTAGGTATTGCATGTCTCGGTTCTGCATCTTCTTCAGCAGGTTCTTCATCTTCACTGTCATTGCTTACTAGTTGATCACCTAGTTCCGCATTTGTCAGTTGTTCATTATTCTTTTCTTCCGGCTCAATGATCACAAACTTTTCCTCATTATCATACTTTTTCAAGTTCAGATCTACTTGTACCTTTAGACTTATCAGATAAATCATCAACTTTTACATTAGCACTTTCAATAACTTTCTTAGTCCTCTTATTGTAACATTTATATGCTTTCCTCTTAGAAGAGTAACTAAGAAAAATTTCCTCATCAGATTTTGCATCAAACTTCTCAGTGTAGTTATCTCTCTTGATAAAACATTGACTTCCAAAGATTTTAAAATAACTAACACAAGGAGTTTTTCTATACCATAGCTCATAAGGTGTCTTATTGTTACCTCTTTTTACCAGTACTCGATTAAGAGTATATACAATAGTACTGACCGCTTCTCTCCAATTTTTTTTGGATACATTACCCTATAATAACATGGTTCTTGCAGCTTCAACTATTGTTCTCTTCATTCTTTCTGCAATTCCATTCTGTTGTGGTGTCCTTGGAGCTAACATTTATCTCTTTATACCCTATTCATCACAATACTTAACAAATTCATCAGATGTGAATTCACCTCCTCAGTCTGATCTTAAACACTTAAAGTTCTTACCCATTTCGTTCTCAACCAGGGCTTTAAATGATTTAAATTTTTTAAATGCTTCTGATTTCTCTCTCAGAAATGTTACCCACATAATTTTAGAATAGCCATCGGTGAAGATCATGAAATATCTATCACCATAATAACTCTTTGTTCTCATAGGGCCACAGAGACTAGTATGTACCAAATCTAAAATATTCTTAGAAATACCATTCTTTATTTTGAAAGAAATAGAGGTCATCTTACTGATTTGACAATCTTTGCATATCACACTATCTGGTTTGACAAGTTGAGGTAATCCTCTGACAACACTTGACTTGCTTATCTTAACTAGATTATCAAAATTAATATGACAACATCTGTTATTTCATAACCAACTGTCTTCCATTCTTACAACTAGAAAATTATTAACATTACTATTCAAATGGAATAAGTTACCTCAGCAATCAGTTCACCATTATCTCCAAGAATTTTGCAGAGACCACTCTTAAATTCAAGCAAATAACCTTTATCATTGAGCTGACCAACACTTGAAAGATTATGCTTAAGACTATCAACCCAAAATACATCATCAGCATTAGTCTTTCCATTTAGAGATATATAACCTTTACCTTTCACCATGCAAGGAGAGTTGTTTCCAAATCTAACAACACCTCCATCAAATTCATTAAGGGTTATGAACTTACTTTTGTCTCCGGTCATGTGGTGTGAGAAGCCACTGTCTAAAATCCACTCATCACTATTCTCCATATGAGATACTAGTGCCTTTTTATGAAAGAGTTTCTCCTTCACAGCTACAAACACAATTTCTTCATTGTCATCTTCTTCTTCCGACTCCTCGTTAGTCACACCTTCATCTACTACAATATAATAATGTTCTTGCCCTTTCCTTTGAATCTTCTAAACTTTTCTTTCTTATCGGTGTTAGGGAAGTTAGCAGGAATATGACTAATTTTATTACAAGAGAAACACTTCAAAGGTAGCTTTCCTCTATACTTACCAATGACTTTTGGAAATATTTTTGCTAGCAATGCTTCAAGGTCCCTCACTTGATCTTAATTATTTTCATCTCCCCGGTTGCTTCCATGACTTGTCTTGCACTCATGATTTTGATATATATCTTTTCCTTTTCTAGTAGACGAACCAGTAACAGAAGCTTTAAAGGAAGATTAAGTAGATTTTGTCACACTAGTGTCAAAACTATTTAATTCAAAAGCTATAAGCTTACCAATCAATGAATCAACAGTTACCTTATCCCGTAAAATAGATCCAAGTTCTTGGATTGCTAATACTCTTATAGTATACCGAGGTTGAAGAGTTCTGAGCATTTTACTTATTATTGTATCATCTTCTATATTGCCTCCAACACTTTTAATGCTACCAACAACTTCTTTGATTCTCTGACCATACTGTCCAATATTCTCTCCTTCTAGCATTCTCATCTCATCGAAATTTCCTCTCAAGATTTCCTCTTTGGCTCTTTGAACATGCTTATCTCCTCCATAGATATTATCTAACTTTTCCCAAACCTCACTTGCAGTTTCCAATCCTTGAACATCAATATATTTTGAATCAGGTAAAGTACTTACAATAGCTTCTAGGGCTTGCATGTTATCTTGTTGTTCTCTAAGTTCATTCGGTGTCAAGGGAGTAGTGGTAGGAGCAACATATTTTGTTTCAAATTTCTTCCAATATTGTGCACCAAGACCTTTGATGTAGATATTCATTTTGTCCTTCCAGATCTTGCAGTTATTTGTGTTGAACTTGGGACCCTCTTTCTTCATCATATTGACACAGAGGATTAGAGCTCTGATACCAATTGTTAATCCTATGAGGATCTGGTTGATACTAAGAGGTGGGGGGGGTGAATCAATATTAAGACCAATTCAAGCTTTAACTCAAAATCAAACTTATTTTAGCTTATCTCAGATCTGAAACTATATAACAAATATCTCAACTTCTGTAATGAGATCTAATAACCTCTATATCAGATTTGCTTAACACATTAATCAAATCATTTACCAATAATTTCACCACCAAAGTAATCATATAAACTTGATCAATTACCAACTCATTAACCTTATCAATAAGATCAAAAAAATTCTCAAACAACTTCTTATCAGAACTGGTGACCTCTGATAAACTTCTGATAGAACATCATAACCAATTTCTCATAAATAATGCATTAAAGGAAATCTAAACAAGAACATCACATGAAAAACATTCCACACATGAACACCATAAGTTTTTGACATGGAAACCCAAATAGGGAAAAAACCACGGTGTGAATCAAGGCACCCACAAATATTTGTACTATTTTGAAGTACGCCCTGTTAGGAGCTTAGCCTTGTTAGAATCTTACAATACGCCCGCTTAAGAGAAGACCCTGTCAGGAGTCACTCGGTTAGGGGATTTGCCTTGCAACTCGTTTAGGAGCTTGATGATTTGTTAGGATCAACCTCGTGAAAGGATTTAACACTCTTTTGAGAGCTACCCTGTTAGGGGACTTAAATGATTAAGGCCTGTTAGAACCTACTCGGTCAAGGGATTTAACCTGTGCAACTGTTAGGGAATAATAGTAAGAAAATGATATATTTTATTGTACTTTTGTGCTTGCTTGATCAGATCCAGTTATACACAACACTCTGCAACTCTTAGGTAGATTACACACTTCACTTGGATGGCTTAACACATTCTCTAAGACCACCAACACAATAAACATCAACTGTGTCAAGATAAATAGCCATCTCAACTAGGTCGGCCATAAAACCTAATTACATCATGAATTTACAATTAGATCACAAAAGATCAGCATAGATTGCTATCCAGATCATAACAAGAAAGTACAATGCAATATCAATCATTGATTGATCATAACTCATCACGAAAAGCTGATTTGTATCCTCAAAACACTCGCCAAAGCATTTCGCTAATTCCCAAGAAAATATTCCTTGAATCATGCTAAAATAGATATTAAATCTTTCACGCGGGTTGTTTCTTGTTACCAACTTTAAGTAGACTCACTGTTGATCACCGTCATAACATAAATCATTACCGGTTTGATGATTTCTTCATCGGTCCTTAAACCCTACTAAATCCTTAGGAAAACTTCATTAGAAATTTAAACATGCCTTCCCGTAATCATCACAAGTTCTAGTTTCGGTCACTTACATCTTTTCATTTTACAAGTTCACTATCCAAACCCTAAATCACTAGTCATTGCCAATCGACCGATCCAATCAAAACAATTCTTCCTTATTGGTTAAAGTCCTATTTAATAGACTTTAGCTCATTGTCGGTAAACCAAAACACTTAGATGATAAAACAAAACATCAGAAATATCAGGAACACCAGTTGCCAACAATGACAACACAAATAACTGACCATGTCATCTATTCATAGAATCTCAATCTCTTCATCACAAATAGACTTCTATCCTTTACCGGTGTAGTCATCAACTTCAACTGCATGACTTGATTTGCATCAGTTATGCCAAATGCCAATAGAAAGAACTTTCAAAAATGATTAGAGATGTTTATCTGGATAAATCGTTGATAAGTAATATTTTCTTGAGAAATAATATGTATTCTTTGAAGATGGAAGATATAAGATCTTTTGTTTATCATCTCCATGCTTTTAACATGATTTTTTATTAGTTGGGTTTTAATGGTGACAAGATTTAAGAGGATCATTGCATGCTTCCATTATGTTCTTTGTCATGGGACCACATTGTTATGGCTATCAGGAGTACAACTCCTAAGTTTAATATGAATGAGGTGGTAGAATTATTACTTTATAAAGAGATGTGGAGCAATACTTATGAGTTTGCTAAGGAGACTCTTGCAGTTTGTGGTATATCAAAAGAGAAAGAAAAGAAGAAGGACAAGACAGATGAAAGAAGTAGATTCAAATCTCGTGGAAGATAGAAGTCTCTTGGAAAGTCCAAGGAAAAGTGTTCAAATTATGATAAAATTATTCACTTCCATAAAGATTGTAAGAAGGAGAAAAAGAAGAAAAAGAAGAAGGTCTCCTCCAATTTAGATTTAGAAAAATCCCCTCAGAATGACGGTGAAGCATTTTTTGCAGCCTTGGTAGCACATGCATTAGAAGATTTGTTGTTGATAAAATTGGGTGCATCTTTTTACATGGCCTCACATAGAGTTTGGTTTCTAAACTATGAGGAATATGATGGTGGGAAGGTGTCTCTCAGTGATGACTCTCATTTCTAGGTTGTTGGCCATGTAAGAGTCAATATTAGATTCCATGATGGTAGAGTCGAGGGGATCAATGGTGTTTTGCACATGCTAGGTTTGGAACAAAATCTACTCTTTGTAAGTAAACTAAGTGATGTGTGTGTGTAGGTTATTTTAATGCAAGGTGGATGCAAGACGATTATAGGTTCTATGGTGCTTGCTAAGGGTGTTCATATAAGAACCTTGTATAAGTTGAATGCATGCACCATTTAGTGCAATAGTCCTTCTATAGAGTCCAAGAAGAGGGCCCTATTTTCTTCATCCTCATTGTCAAATTAAGATGCAAAGGGGACTATTGCTTCTACATTTGATCACACTTTTTATGTACCTAAGGGTGTGAATGCTTTGGAGATGAAACTCTCAACATAGAAGACAATGTTATGACAGCAAATGCTTGGTCACATTGGTGAGAAGGGTCTCAAAAAATTGATAAGTAGGAGGTACTTTTTATAGCATGCATTTTTGTGATATTATTATTAGAATCTCATTGTGTAGTTTGAGTCAAATTCATTGCACCATATTTCATGAGTAGTGGTTCACATGAACCTATCTCTCATGATAATGAATGGTCCACTTAGCTATTATTATGTCTAGGTGATGTTGATAGGGAGAAGTCAAATGCTATATTTCTTGGGTGGTTACCCATCCAAATACTATTCCAACTTTGAATAGTATTCCAACTCAAATGTACTTAACCGTAGAGTTCCTTCAAGAATTAAATCCACTTGACTTTATTCTATTTAATAAAGAACCATAATCTTACATTCTAAAAATAATCACCATATAATAGTCAACTATAAGTTTTATTTTTAAAGTACCAACGAAAATGGTTTGAAAAGTAATGCTTAAAACACCTGCCTACTATATCTAGATCTACTGATGAACCAGCTGGGTCAATGTATTTGACTAGTCCAACTAGCTCTGGTTCAAATGCTGCTACTGGGTCATCTTAATTATTCCATACTTACTCAACATCTGCTTATGCTACTAGATTTTCTTATGGTTACATTTATATTATATTATAGAGAACTCAAGAAACAAATATTTGTAAATCTAGGTTTACGTAAGGAATTAAACGAGGATTTTCAATTGCACTGTATCAACACATGTAAGATGACATAGCACAAGATTGAGATAGTAGATAAATAATGATTAACACAGTAGTGCAATATTCAACATATCGTACCATCAACATGGCAACCGTTAGAACATCTACCGAACTTCTATCAAAGTTTATTTAATAAGACAAGCTACAAGACGTTATTTCAAAATTAAATTTACCAGTTGTATTTGTAATTTTGTAGCCACAAAACATTCAACAGAAGAAGGAAATAACAAATAATTCGATTGGATCCATAAGAAAACGATCTATAACATAAAAATATTTTCCACAAGCTTGTCTATCACAAATTTGTGGGTCCACTGTTAAGACGAACCAATGTTCAAAAAATAAATAAATCTTTCAAAGTATCAAATGGTAATTGTGACTGCATATACATACAGTAATGTATAGTCAAACATCATGATCTCGATACAAAATATCTTTCATAAATCATATTAAGTCACATATAAGATGCATAGACATGAGCTATTATACATTTTTATAACATTTATTTGATAAATATACATCAAACTTGGTAAAAAAAACTAGTAGGTACTCTAACATAATGTTTTAATACAAATGATTTGGTAATCTTGGTGTGGGGATCGCATGCAATTCTATAGCCTTCTTCAATACTATTCCAAAGCTGTCACTCATGTCTATTTTCTCATGATTCATCCCTATTGGAAGTGTCCAATTGAATGAATGGATTAAGTAAGGAAGCAATAGTAAAATGAACCATTTGATGAGCCAAAGGAAGTCCTAAGCATACTCTTCTTCCAGCTCCAAATGGTATCAGCTCAAAATCTTGCCCCTTATACTTCATCTTACTATACTCACCATTTAAAAACCTATCTGGCATAAATTTTAAAGGTTCCTTCCAAATTTTAGGATCTCTTCCAATTGCCCACACATTCACAATCACCATGGCATGCTTGGGGATCATATACCCTGCCACCTCACATGTGTTATCTGCTCTATGGGGCAATGCCAAAGGAAGTGCTGGGTGTAGTCGAAACACTTCTTTCACTATAGCATGGAGATAAGGTAGATGATGTATGTCAGATTCTTCCACTTTTCGATTGAAACTAATTACCTCCTCTAATTCCTTTTGTGCTTGTCTCATTACATGAGGATTGGCAATCAGTTCCACCATAGCCCATTCTATTGTTGTTGTAGTAGTATCACTACCAGCCGACAAGAGTTCCTACATGATCATAAGAAAATGACTCATCAATAATAAATTTTCTTTTTTGTAAATAAAACACGAATCAGAATAGGCGTTGAACAAAGACTCACCAAGAGTAAAGCCCTGATATTCACCAGAGTGAAATCATGGGCAGTCAGATCGAGCAGAATATCGAGAAAGTCCCTTTCCCTTGGAAGACCTACACCTTGCCTCCTCGCCTCCAACCGCTCTTGTATGAATACATCTAAGTACTTATGTAGTCGTTTACTATGGACGGCCACACCACGGCTCACGCATTGAGGGTCCAGGAACCTCAAAAACGGATAAAAGTCGGCCAAGTTGGGTTTTCCAGCCAACCTGAACGTCTCAGTAAAAGCGTTCCTCAATTCTGCAGTCTCTAGATTGTTGGGATCGAACAACTTCTTACTGAAGATGGCATTGCTCATGAGATTGAGACCCTCGTAGAACACCAAATGTGCAATATTCAAACTCTTCCCCCTCTTGTCGAAGACCATTCGAATTGTCTGAGAGACTTGATCTCTTCTGAGATGTTGCAACGCTTGGAGTCTGGTGGGACTGAACAGCTCTGTGGTGGCAATTCGCCTTAACTTCCGCCAGTAATCTCCGTACTGAGCAAAAGCAATTGAAGATTCATGGTGAGAAAGAACCTTTGCTGCTTCTATCAGAATCCGTCCTGCAAGATTCTGGTCGTGGGTTTTGAAGATATCCTTTGCCATTTCAGAGGACGAAACAACCACAGCAGTTTTCATGCCGAGCGAGAGAGTCATGAGTGGGCCGTATTTCTGAGAAAGAGCCCACAAAGATTCATTCGGTTTCTTCCCCAGCTGAAGAATGTTTC
This sequence comes from Cryptomeria japonica, assembly GCF_030272615.1. NCBI lineage: Eukaryota > Viridiplantae > Streptophyta > Pinopsida > Cupressales > Cupressaceae > Cryptomeria > Cryptomeria japonica. The sequence goes on along the minus strand of NC_081410.1, from coordinate 610,308,342 downwards.
CCACGATGGGCCAGGCAGGAGGTCCAGGAGGAAGATTTTCTCTTCTTTTCTTCTTTCTTCTGCGGATTAGATCTAATAAGAAATACGACAGCGTACTGCTTAGTAGCGCAGAAAGCCAAATCAACCATTGCTCTTCCATTGAATGAATTTCAGATCTACTTGGAAAGCAATGATTTCGTTTCCTTATATGGATTTTAGATCTCCTCAGATTAATCTGTCAGAAGACCTCATTTTCCCTTATAAAAATCATTTTCCTAAAATAATTTCGATGATACCAAGCACACCGTTCATGGAATCTGACAAAAATGTCATCCTCCCTGGCAAGAAACGTGGAATCCATTGTCATTTGTATATACCATAACGTATATAAAACTAGTGATAGCTATGCATTTGAATTGTGATTAACAATATAATTCGATACACTCTAGAAAACTGTCTTTTAGGAGACATCATTGCTATGGGCTGTTATTCTTTGCCCCTCGTAAAAAACAATAAATTAAATTTGATAGCTATTTATATAAAAATTGATAAAATGTTGGTATTATTTTGTATTTTTTAATACATATTATATAGAAGCTGATAAGTTGATAATAGTATTTAGTTTTTTAATGAATTTTTTAATTGCAATATCATATAGAAATGACAGTAATATTAAAATATTTTTTAATTATAAAATGATGGTAACATTTAAAATTTTTTCTTATTATATTATAATACTAAAAGGTTATAATGTTTTTGATTAAGGAAAAAATAGGTTTTACATGGACTCAAAACCATAGAGTTTACAAGCCAGAAAAATTAAAACATTAAGAGTTTGTTGAACCAGAAAGCTACCAAACAGAAAAAATAAAAAACAACAGCAACAGACTGAAAGCCAGCCAAAAGCCAGCACAAAACACCAACCAGGCTAACCTAAAGTTTTAATTGTTTTAGCTACCTCAGCCTCAAGGGTGTGCATATCCTGAGAAACCTTCCTCAGTTCCTGTATCTCCAGTGGTGGAGCATCAACTTTCCTCTTCAGATTAGCTCTCATCTTTTTCAAAGGTCCACAGTCTTCCTTTGTGTTCTTGTTTTTGTCCACTTCGAGGTCTACAAAAAGAGTCCCCTGCTAGGTTTTTTCAAGGTTTTCCACCATAGTGCTCAGAGTAGAAGCAGTTTGTTTTACTACTTTATGGCTATATGCCATTATTGTGTTCATTGTACTGTTGATCTTATCCATCTCCCCTTCCACATGCTTTATCTTTTTCTCATTATCTTTTTTCATTTTTTCCATAAGCTCTATTGTCCTTTGGAGACATTCTGCCATCAAATTCTTCTCCTCCTCAGTCCATAAAGCACCATCATTTTGGGCATTGCCTTTTGTTTTCAACTCATCTAGCTTATTGGAAACAATCCTATTCTTTATGCTTAATTCCTTGATCTCGTAAAACACCCATTTTATCAATCAAAAAATAATCAACTGCCTCATTTCTAGAAATAGCCAAAATATCATCTAGAAACTCTCTATCAGATTTAAAATAATGATCTTCAAGGTTAAGATTAGCAGGAAACCTTGGATGATTCTCCCTATCTGTAGCCGGGTGTGAAGTGTAGGAACCCTTCATAGCTTTAGGGGCTTCAGTGTTCTCATTCGGGGAATCCTCAGAATATGAGACCATTTTTTTCTCAGAGATGTCCTTCTCCCTTATCTTCACATCTTGAGGGGTGGCTTTGGGGGTTTTTATTGCAACTTCTTTCTTGCCTGAGGGTTTTCTCAGTTTTATTTTCTTGGATGCCTTCTTTGAAGAAGGATTCTCTTCCTCTTCCCAATCAGAATCCAAATTCTCATTATCCTCAAAGAAACTAACGTCTATGCCATACCCTTCGGAGGCCGAGGTGGGATTATAGGGGGGGAGGGGGGGGGGGGCTTTTTGCTAAAGTGCTCATGAATTAGCTTGATGAGGCTTGCATGCATGACGGGGTTCTTCCTATGCTCCTTTGTGCCAAAAGGTTATAATGTTGATATTGTGTATTTTCATTAAAATTTATTATGGTTTTTAGTTGTTATGATTATCTAAAGTTGTCGCATTGATGAGGATCTAGAAATCTAGTCTAGGCTACTATAGATATTTTTAATAGGTATTGATTTTTGTTCAACAATACTATAGTTTTCATAGGCATTTCATTTCAAGGTTTTATATCTATTTTGGTTGCATGTAACATTTGTATCTATTATAAATATGTTTGGTAAATTGTTAAACCCGATTTTTGATAATTTATTAATTGATCTCAAAATTGTGGTTATTTATATACTTCCAAAAGATTGAAATTAAATTTTTGGTAGTGTTCTATTATAATCCATAATTAACAAATTGAGGTTTTTATAGTTCTCCTAGAGTATATATCTAAAAACTTGGTCATTCCTTCATCCCCTTAGACACACCTTCTATCTCATTGTACACTCTCCCAAAAGGAGGAAGAGAAACGAAAGGATAACATTAAATATTCATCCAAATCACCTACGCCCAATTAACCACCATTAGGAAAGATCTATGCATGGAGAGTCAATAAAATATTAGGTATATTTTCCCAACAATTTTTTTTTTATAGAACAACATGGACATCCAATATGATATGATATAAGTTAAAAAAAATATCAATTAACTACATCAATTCAAGGCATGCAAGGATATCAAAGTTTTGATATCATAGATGAACTAGGTAATATATAATTATCACACATAACAAATATAATGAATAGTGAAGCCAAACCACTACTATATTCTAAAATTATAAGTCACAATGTGTACATCCCATAACACATAGAAAACCACCTATAATTTAAATAACCATCCCACTAGCCTCAGTCGTGATGAAGGGTATGGCTTAAGTATTTCATGGCAACCTATGCTCTCTAGTATCAAAAGCCTTTGTCAACCCATCCATTGACCACCTCAACCCCCTCTTGGTGTAGCCCTATTTTTGCTTCATCCCTCCCCCTCTTGTCGCCACTCTCTTATCCCGACATCATGGCCTTGTTGAGGTGAGCCCCTAGGATTCCCTCCTCCTTGTCTTTTGTTTTCCCTTGCTCTCCATTTTGTGGGTTCCTTTGTCTCACTGCTATTAGGTCCCCCACTTTCCCCTTCTCTTAGTTGTAGCCGGTTTTTGTCTTTTCTATTCCCCCCTTTTTTCTCTAATATTTAATGTTACTTTATTTCTTTTTTCTATTTAGGCTCTCTTCTTTTTGATGAATAGGCCTTCTCTATTAATTAAAAATATTAAAGTACATATTCACAAAAAAAGGACAGGGGATACAAGATCACCCCATGAGAGTCACACGGCCATAGGCCAAAGTCAAAAAACAAAGCTATTCATCAAAAAACTTCCTCAAGAAGCCAAAGTAGAGGCAGCCGAGGGAGGAGGCTCTCTCTTTTATCTTTCTCTATTTTTCTATTTTTTTTTAATTTCATTCTTGTTCTGTGTAGTGTTCTTTTGTTTATGTATGTTCATTCTTTTTATCTTTTTCTGGTTTTACTTTTTCTTAGTTTAATTAATTTGTTTACTTTTTAATTTATTCATTTTTAATTGAGTTCAATTATCTCACTTCATAGAACTTTTATCTTATTTCTTTTCTTTTTAGTGTTTTTTGTCTTTATATTATTATGATATACCATATTAGCAACATGCTCGTTTTATACTATATTAGGTTGTATGGCTATTTTAGCTCATTTTTAAAACTTTTTCTCTATTTTTTTGGTTTCCCTAGCTTTATTTGCATACTCAATTTTATTCTCTTTATATTATTTAGTTGGTGTTTTTTCCTTGTTTCTTTGTTTGTTGGTTTTTGTAATTGACAAATATTTTTAGTCTCATTTATTTTTGTCCTATTTTTTGTATTTTTGAATTATTGACTGTCTTTACTTGTTTATATATATATATATTTATAATATCAATGTTTTTTTTCCTTTTATTTATTTGATTTTTTCATTTGTTTATTGGTTTATTATTTTCTAGTGTTTCTATATACATCAATTGTCCTCTCTTGTCCTATCCTTGTACATCATGCACTTTCTTCCTCCATCCTTCCCCTTTCTTTTCATTCTGCTCAAGTCTGCAACTAACTCATTTTTAAGCTCCTTATACACTCCATCATCCTGATTATGGATCATAGAGTGTGATCTGAAATGTTGATGAAAAAATATACACACAATCTAATCTAGAAGCTTCTACAACAATATTATTCATGGATTGTGGAAATCTACTAATAATAAACACCTGTAATGTCAATACAAAATATCATTGATAAATTATACTGATGGAAATAGGAAACATCATTAATAAGTATGATATTAGTAATGAAAGAAAGTGAAACAAACATACATGACATGTAGGCATTGTACATTATGCATTTTTCATAATATTTATTTAATAATTCATAATATCACTTCACCTAAACTTACACCAAACCCTGTAATAGAGCTATTAAGTCATATTTTCAGCAGAAAAATCTCATCATAAATTTATTTGACCCTTATTTCTAACACATTATTCTAATATAGATGATTTTGTAATCTTGGTGTGGGGATTACATGCAATTCTATAGCCTTCTTCAATATTGTTCCAAAGGTATCTTTCATGTCTATTTTCTGATAATTCATTCCTATTAGAAGGTTCCAATCAAATGAACGGATTAAAGAAGCAATACGAAAACGAACCATTTGATGAGCCAAAGGAAGTCCTAAGCATATTCTTCTTCAAGCTCCAAATGGTATCAACTCAAAATCTTGTCCCTTATACTCAATCTTACTATTCTCACAATTAAAAGACCTCTCTGGCATAAATTTAAAAGGTTCCTTCCAATTCTTAGGATCCCTTCCAATTGCCCACACGTTCACAATCACTTGTGTGTCCTTGGGTCATATACCCCACTACTTCGCACAAATTATCTTCCTTTGTGAGGAACTACCAAAGGAAGTGTTGGGTGTAGTCGAAACACTTCTTTCACTATATCGTGGAGATAAGGTAGATGGTCTATGTTAGATTCTTCCACCTTTTTGTTGAGGTTGACTACCTCTTTTAATTATTTTTGTCCTTGTTTCATTACTTGAGGATTGGCAATCAATTTAACCATAACCCATTCTATTGTTGTAGTAGTAGTGTCACTACCAATAGCCAAAAATTCCTACATGATCATAAAGAAGGGATCCATCAACCGTACAAATTTATATTTTATTGAAAATGAAAAATATGAGTTAAAGTGTGCATTGAACAACAAACCGATTCTTAGAACTAAAAGAAATTGCTTGGTGGAGCTATCTACCTTTTCTTACTCCTAAAAAATTAAACAAGCATACATGTTTTAGTTTTTTATTATATAAGAAAAAATTAAACAAACATATATGATATAGTTACATATATCCAATTAAACATTTAATTTTTATTTTATTATGACTTAAGGCTAGAGAATTACTTATTGTGGAGATGCTATGGTTGGTTATGTGTACTCTATTTATAAATCAAATAATTTAATATCAAATAGTCTATAACAATTTTATAATTTATTTATATAGAAAATAATTAATAATTATCTTATTTTATTCAAAAGTTTTTTCTTTTCCTATTAAACTATTTAATATTAAAAAATAACCATTGAGTTGAGGCCCTCTACATCAATTAATTATCTTTTGTTTTATGATATTGCTATTAAGATTCAAATGTGTAGTTTTCGAGTCAAACTCATTGACCCATATTTCATAAGTAGTGGCTCACAAGAACCCATCTCTCATGAGAATGAATGGTCTACTTAGCACTCATTGCATCTAGGTGATCCTTATAGAATGTTACTCATTTGTTACTCATTTGTAATTGTTAAAAGTTATGACATTTAGATTGAATATATCTAGATTATATGGCTAGCCTTAAACCACACACACTAAGCAATATATTAAGCCTAGAGAATGTTAGTCAACTCTGAGTGTCTAACACTTTTAAGCCTAGAAGTGTATTCTTAGTGTGATCACACACCTTAAGCAAGCCTAGAAAATGTTAGTCAACTCTCAGTGTTTAACACTTTTAAGCCTAGAAGTGTAAGCTTGGTGTTTGTGATTTAAGTCGTTCCAGATTATACTACATAATCATTTTTCTTCATCGATATTTTACATCTATCTATTATCAAGATGACCGAACAAAACAATCAAGATCTCTTGCATACTCATATTTATACTGATAATAGATTTTGATCTCTTTCTTGCTCATTCTAATCATAATAGATCATGAAATTGAAAAACTAAGAAAATATGTAATTATTGAACATTTAACGTGAATTGTGAAAACCTGATAGCACTTATTATGCAATTACTTACCAAAACTAAAGCCCTACGTTCACCACAGTGAAATCATTTCCACTGTGACTCAATGGGATTCTATGGACTCTAGCAGCAATACGTTAAAGATCTAATATATATATGAATATTGTATGTATAAAAATCATTTTCCTAAAATGATTTCGTTGATACCAAGGATACAAAAAAAATCGTGATCTATCAAAAGACGTCATTTTTTCTGAGATGAGTTCGTATATATAAAAAATTAAGGATACCAAACGCACCGTTCATGGCATTTGACAAAGACGTCCCCTTCCCTCGCATGAGACTTGTATATATAAAGACATATTTGGTAACCGCCATTGTCGTGTGTATATATATAAATGTATTTGACAGTACTAGTGTATATTTGACAATAAGTAATGTGTTCTATCTAACATGATCATGTTCCTTTTATATTCTATTGTAATATAAATGTATTTGATAATAATAGTGCTATCTTTGATAATATCTTTGATGGAACATAATTATCATATATATATTTTTAATATATAAACATATTGGATAATGGTCAGTATCAATTGTATATAAACATGTATTTGATAATGACAACAATCATATGTATGTATGTATTCGACAATAATAGTGTTAACTTTGGTCATAAAAGTAATATCTTTGATGGAACAAAATGATTATATTTGTATATGAATTAAATGAGATTTATAATAACTGGTTTAAGAAATGATATTTGTCGAGGGTTTTGTAAATGGGATAGTACGTTAAGTGGGATTGGTTTTGGGTGTAGATTTTGAAACATAGACAAATAAACACATTGCGACAATAAACAGAGGTAAACAATAAATTCATATTGTTTTTTACACTCACCAATATTATATCCATTCAACTTATGCCTAAATAGAGGTCTTTCTTAGACTTCTCCATTTTCATTACAAACTGCATTTCAAATCACAAGAAGAATGTGTTTTATACAAAATGCATTTCAAATAACAAGATTGTATTCTATACAACTCATAGCCCTTAAAACAAACTATAACACAAAGATAAAAATAGCAAAGACAACTAGTAAAAGGATCTCTTAATATGCACATAATTATACATTTCATACATAGTTTTAAACTAGCAAATAAACCTCCACTCATGGATTATTGGTTCACCTTTCTAGCATTGGGAGAAACTCCATGATTAAGTATATTTGAATTGTAGTAGTATTAGGATATATGACCTCTTAAAAGTTCTAAATACTTCATCCTTCTTAGTATCATATGGATGCACTGAGTGTTGATTGAAGCATTCATGCTTATGAGAGATGAGCTCATGTGAACCACTAATCATGAAATATGAGTAATAAACTATGTAATTGAATATTGATTGAAAAACATAATTTGATACAATGAAAAAATACTCCTAGCAGTCATTAGATGAGCTTTAGGAGGTTTTTATTGAATGGTTCAAAAGGAAAAACATTTGCTAAAGGTTTTGTAAATTACATATCAAATTGATTAGGATTTATCTTAGATTAGACTCCATGGATGAATGCAACTGAGTCAAAGTAGTTCTAGGATGGATGATCCCCTAGGATGGAAGGTTTACCACAACGGGCTAGGTAGGAGGTCGATGAGAAGGTTTACCTTTCTTTTCTTCTTTCCTTCTCCCTAGTAAATATAATAAGAAATAAAGTAGCACTTTGATTACTAGTATAGAAATAAAAATCACCCATTGCTTTTCCATTAAATAAACAAGATTTGCTAAGAAAACTATGATTTTGTTTCCTCAAAAGATATGTATACATACCAACTTGTACAACATTGCAAAATCTTAGTATAGTTGACAAAATCTATAAATATACCAACCACAAAGGGCTTTACCTCCATCTATATAGTTGGCAATCCCTGGTACACCTTCAATTCAAAAGTGGCCCTACCCTTCATGAGGATGAAAACACAGGTCTAGGCCTAATTGCAATTTGAACTTGGTGTTTAGAACCTACATGACTCTAGTCAATCACACAGTATAAGTACCTCCTAACTAGGATGACTTTTTGACTAGGTAGTGCATCTAGATCAAGTGAGCTAAAAAGTGCATACAAAATCCTATTCCACCTTTGCCAAAGCTTTTATATAATTTCAAACCACAATGTAAGTATAGTCATTGTTCACCACCCTCCCCAACTTGTTACAATATTTCTCAAATTCTAGTTGAGTTGATAGGTTGAACATAACTAGTTCAATAGGCTAACATTGCAACTATTTACAACTTAAGGTATGTTGCCCAAAACTCAATTAGGTAAAATTTATACATAGACAACTTTATATTTTTAGTTCCTCTTCGTTACTTAATCCAAATTTCACACTTAGATAACTTTATAGTTACCATTCTCAACATGAATTATAATAAGAAAATCAATTAATTAATTATGCATATAAGTGAGTTCTTCTTTGCACATTACATATGGTAGGTGCATCTCTTCCACCTACATGCATAAATGAAAGTGCCTCCCCATACTAATATGAATAACAATCTTTCATTGAGCTTAATGTACCCACAACTATCTACTTTCCAAATTGAATAAAGCTTACAAACTTGGTGTAGGAGCACCTAGAGTCTAGTTATCATGTCAATTAGGTGTTTGAGTCTTAGGAGTTAGGGATCATGTCATTTGATTCAATAAGGTCTTTTGAGATCATTTGTAATGTTATTTCATGTTTTTAGGTCTATATGTCAAATTTGGAGTCATAATTTGCAAGTTTGTAAAGTTGTTCAAAAGTTGTCATTATGTTGTCATAGAGATAGTTAAACTGATAAAGTGTCATTCTTGTAAAAAGTTGTCAATGTTGTCACCAGGATAGTTAACTCAATAAAGCGTCAGTGTTGTAAAAATTTATCATCAGAATAGTTAACCCGATAAAGTGTCACCGGGATAGTTTACTCTATCAGGTTTGGAAAATACTATTTAACCAACTTTTGATGGCTATGCCGATAGACATCCAAATGCCTTGTTTGGTATAGCTATGTCGAAATAGGGACATCGGGGTAAGTTTACTCTATCAGAATTGCATAAAATGATTACTCCACATGTATTGTTTATTTTGATGGGTGATCAAGACCTCGGAATGGGATTGCTATTCCGAAGTTGATGTCCAACATTGATTGGTCAGTTCAGGATTGTTATTCCGATGTTAGTGTCTAGATTTAATTTTTCCAGATTTGGGAGTCGAGCAGTCATGCGGTCCAAAGGTCTATTTGGATTGCAGGAAAGTTTAAATTTTGGTATAAATTATATAAGACAACAGTTGGAAACAGATGATGCTATGTGAATTCTGAAAATTTGAATTTCTATAATCTGATTTGAAATCATTGGAAACTAATTGGAAGCTCATTTTTCTACAATTAATTTGTTTTCTGCACGTGTATGGTGTTGTATGGATCCAAATTTATTGGATAGACATATGTATGGATAAATAATTAAATTTCCTTCCATTTTGCTAGTGATTTGTATTTCTAATTCGTTGGAGGAAGAAGTTATAGCAGTTTTTCAATAGTGACTTGGTTAGTCATGGTAACTAGGGTTTTTAACAACAATTAGACCGATTCTCCCTCCTTGTCTTGCATCAAGTTGTATCAAAGCTTAGGTTCTGATTGGGAGTTTTGTGTGTGTGAACTCTGAGTGGAAATAGTGATTGCATAGGAGGAGGGCAAGATGCCTCCCAAGGGAAGTGCAGTCCTCACAAAAGAGGTGAGGTCAGCCAAGGAGAACCAAGATGGTATGTTGGTCAAGATAGCAGCACTGGAAGCAAATTTGAGGATAACTGGGGTTCTTAATGTGGATAGTGACCTGGAGGAAGAATAAGTAGGTGAGAAGGAGAATGAAGCTCCCCAGAATATACTCCAAGAGGAACAGTTGGGGCCGAAAGAGAAAAAATTTCTAACGGTGCTCAAGGCTGTCAAAGGAGACCATTCTGACATGAAATTGGACTTTCGAATGCATGGTGACAAGATCAATAATGAGGAGGTACTAGATTGGATAGATTCCCTTGAAAACTATTTTGACTTCAAGGAGGTTTCAGAGGACTAAAAGGTGAAGTTGGGCAAGACCAAGTTGAAGGGGTCAGCACTGACTTGGTGGAATTACACTCATTTAGAGAGATTGAGAAGAGGAAAGCCCAAGATTAATACTTGGGACAGAATGGTAGCAAAGGTGAAGGCCCAATTTCTATTGGGTGATTATGAGGTCTAAATTTTTAAGAGGTTGCAAAACTTAAAGCAAAAAGAAATGGATGTGATGACATATACAAAGGTGTTTCATAAATTGAGCTTGAGGGCAGGGCACCATGAAGATGAAGTGGAGAAAATAGCAAGGTATATGATTGGGTTGATATATAGCATACAAGACAAATTGAGTCTAACTACGCCTAGGAGTGTAGAAGAATGTTTTTAGTTGGACACAAGAGTAAAAGAGAAGGTCAAGAGGAGGCAAGAGCAGGAGGCCAGAGGTAGAGGAAAGAACAATAAAGGAAGAGGAAACTTTGGAGGAGGTAGAACAGAATTTGAAAACCATCAAGGGGAGACTAGTGGTCATCAAGAACAAACCAATGAGAAAAGAGGTACAATATATTTCCTATCGGTGAAAATAGGGGGGTTTTTAATCTGGGCTATGAAAAATACAAGATTTGGTGAAAATAGGGGGGCTTTTAATTCGAGTTGTGTATTGGGAGGGGGTGACAAAAAAAGAGTTTAGGGCAATATTTTTTGAAAATAGAGGGATTCTTTAGTACACCATGAATTCAAGTGCTATAACCCAGGTTCACTAAGTGAAGCTCCTATGTCCTTGTCGTGTTGTCAAATTGAACTTGTGTAGTGCATTTTATTAGACTTATGAAATCACTTTGTCAAATGCTTCTATTTCCTTTGAGGAATGTGCACTTTAGTAGTTAGATAAGCATCATTACAAAATGAATAAAGAAGCCCAAAAAGTAAAATATTTTATGTCTAACAATGAAAACCTACTAGTGAGAAAAATAGAGGATTTGTATACATATTACAATAGACAAAATATGGATGAGCATAGAGGGAACCAAAGGCCATTGAAACCTTGGAGAGGATCTCTTATGTTGAATATAAAACTAAGTTTAAGGTAGGAGAAATAAATAAATTAAATGAATGCCACAATTAACCAAAGAAGGTCAATGGAACCCAAAACTCAAGCAATGCATTAAAAGTTGAGTTGTTCAATTATATAGGATTTAATCATAAGATAATTCAATATATTCAGCAATAACATTGCTTTGTTTTCTATGGTTTAAATTTTATAATATTCTCTTTTAGATGTTTTTTTTTTTGAAGTACTAGTAGAAGTATTAATACTCAGAATACTCTTACACTCCAAGCACGTTGAATCATAAGATTCATGTTACCATAAAATCATATAAATATTCTTAGTTTGAGGGATCTGCCCAAGCTTCATATTTTTTATTTTTCCTTATAAAAAACTAAAATGGTGAAATCATCTATTTATGATTCTTAACTACTTTATGTAGATGATGCAATCTTAGTTCTTCCTTGTCATTTAGCATTGATTGGTTATATAATGGTTGTGCAATGCTTTTATTGTTAATGTGCTAATGAGATTTGGTCTAGTAGTTTGCAATGACCAATTAACTCATGTCACCAGCAAGATGGTTCTAATGAAAATTCTAGAATACACTTGCCAATGCATTGGAAGGTAGCAGAAGGGTGAGAGTTCTAGGTTAAAAAGTGAAATTGATATCCCGCTTTGTACTCTCTATTTTGTAGTATAAGATGTGACAATTACCCTGCCATTATATTCTTTTTTAGATGAAATATAGACAGTTTTTTTTCATTTATATTTGTTATATGCACTCATAATGGGCATTGACAAAAATTTAATAACTATGCTGAAATTAGGTAGAGTAAAAAATTAAATTGAAAGGATTTAGACTTGGGGTGCATCAGTAAAAATAACCTAATTAAAATGAAGCCCCAGTTTGAAACAAAGAGCAATCCATCAGGTGCACTCAATTAAATGGGAAAGTATGATTGTTATGTGGTTTCTCAACCCTTTCTAGATGAAAAAGGGAAACTATATCCTCACAATTTTTTTTAAGGACATGTAGATAGTGCAAAGTATGATTGTAATATAACTTGAAACAAGCTAAAGGAGGGGGCAATAGATCATATTATGATAGAGTTCAATTTCTCCGTCATGGCTTATTTGATTGGAAGCCAATTGTCAAATATAATGCATTTTATTACTAAGGGTTAAATTTATGGGTAAACCTTAACTATCAAATAATTTTTTTTATGATGTTTCTATTCAAATGCTAAGATTTTTGTACAAATATAAAAGTGGAAGTCTGAGAAATTACAAAATAGCCATCTAAAAATTAGATCACTCATGCCTATTGGCAATCTCTATGTGCAATATAGTTGTTATTCTTTTCAAAAATTTGGTTGCACTGAATAACTGATTTCTATTTTAGCCAATCTCCATGTTAATTTTGTAGGTTTTTTAATGAAAAAGATCAAAATATCCAGGAAGCCCATAGAGAAGCTCAAAATAGTCAAGAAGCCCACAAATAAACTAATTCAAAAAAAGCAAATGAAATTACACAATTCATTACCACTATACCAAGAAGCCCACAAAGAAGCTCAAAATAGTCAGGAAGTCCACAAAGAAACTGATTTAGAAAAATCAAATGAATATACACAATTAATTACCACTATACTATTTTTATCTTTAAAATGTACAACATGGTTAATTGGCAAACAATGTTTAGAACAAGCATTTTCATTTTTAAATTCCATATAAATGAGTTAACAATGTGACCAGATAAGAATGGAAGAAGACACATTTAACAAATATATGTCAATACATGTCAATATATATATATATATATATATATATATATATTCTTCTTCTACTTGGTATTGCAATGTTGTGTATATGTGTTAAGTAGATATTGCATATGCTCATATGTGCCTTCCCAATGATTCTAATAGTTGCATTTATTATTTATTTGAAATTTGATTTTGATTAGATCAAAATAAAAATCTATTAGGTCTTAGTATTGCTTAAACTCTACCAACTCTATCAACAACAATACAAAACAACCACACTTCCTTCCTACCACTCCCTAGCAAGAACTTTGTTGCTTGCAGCTCTTGTTTAATGTCACTACAACTCACAAATACTAAGTCTGCATGGAAGAAAGATGGTTGTATATGAGATCAAGCCAAAGTGGGAGGAGCACTTAATTGTCATGAACTAGAAAATAGAATAATCACTACCTTGCAACAAGAATACCACTTTGAAAATAAAGGTGATGGAACAAATAATCATCAAAGTCAATGTTGCCTTATTAAAAATAGTCCCTCATAGATTTCTACCTTGACTAAATTATGTTCACTATAAATAAAAAACTTGACTATCAATACGCTTCCAATAGTAATTTGCACTCATGATGCCTCAACCTGATTGGAAGGAACCTTGAACTTGAATGATAGAGACACATTGAACAACAAATATCAACCTATTATATCAATGATATCATTGTTCAATGAAAACTAGCAAGTAGTATTGTAGCTGCTATGAATAGAATGAGAAATTGTATAATATTGCTAACGGTATAACAACAACCCAAATGAACAATTTTTGAAAATTGGAGGAATTTTCCATGTCGAAATGATGTCAGATCTGCAAACTAGATTGTGAGAGAAACAAATAATGGATCTCTATCAAATACTCTATTCTTTGAATGGGAAAGGAATTTGATTGGACATAGCTTTGATACCATATTTGAAAGATTAGGAGCCAATCATAAAGTTGGTCATACTTCTAGGGATCAACTAAGAAACTATCCAACCACACAAGAATGTTGTAGTTTGAGCAATAATGAACAACGAAGATTGAACTAAAATGCTAGATAAGAAATTTCTATGAATTGATATATACAAGTTACAAAAGAGATTGCTTATATAGGCCAGAGATGATGTAGTAGTTACAACTGTCCTTGAAACAAACTTAAATGCATGATGCTACCCAATTTCTATCTAAAATGACACCTAAGATAACTAATATGAAAAATATTAAATAATTGTTTCATGTGACAACTAAACTATGCTAACTAAACTTAACATGTGTGAATAGGTGCTAAACAAGAACTAGTTCTAAGATTATGTCCTTATTCACACCAACAGTAAGTAGTATTTATAGAACCACAAACTCAATATAATTTGATTTGACCCTTATTTCTAACATATTGTTTTAATATAGATGGTTTGGTAATCTTGGTGTGGGGATTGTGTGCAGTTCTATAGCCTTCTTTAATACTATTCCAAAGGTTTCACTCATGTCTATTTTGTCATAATTCATCCCTATTGGAAGAGTCCAATTAAATGAATGGATGAATGAAGCAATAGTGAAATGAACCATTTGATGAGCTAAAGGAAGTCCTAAGCATATTCTTCTTCCAACTCCAAATGGTATCAACTCAAAATCTTGTCCCTTGTACGTCATCTTATTATTCTCACCATTAAAAAACCTCTCTGGCATAAATTTTAAAGGTTCCTTCCAAATTTTAGGATCTCTTCCAATTGCCCACAAATTCACAATCACCATGGTGTGCTTGGGTATCATATACCCTGCCACCTCACATGAATTGTCCGCTCTATGAGGCACTGCCAAAGGAAGTGTTGGGTGTAGTCGAAAAACTTCTTTCACTATAGCATGAAGATAAGGTAGATAATCAATATCAGAGTCTTCCACTCTTCAATTGAGACCAATTATCTCTTCTAATTCTTTTTGTGCTTGCTTCATTACATGAGGATTAGCAATGAGTTCCACCATAGCCCATTCTACTGTTGTACTAGTAGTGTCACTACCAGCAGACAAAAGTTCCTACACATAATGAAAAGAAAATCACTCATCAATCATAAAATTTTCTTTTCTTTGGAAACGAAACATAGGAGTTGAAGAAGGCGTTGAACAACTAACCAATTCATAAAACTAAAAGATCTCTGAATTATTATAGTTCATTTACCCTTTTATTAGTCCTAAAAAATAAAAAAACTTATCATCTTATGTTTAGTTGTCCAAGATAGAAAATAGTATTCATTTTATTAAATCAAAGACGTATTACATTTGCATATGAATGCAAAAATGTCCATCAATAGAAACTAAATATATTTAATAATACTTTACCTATATTCCTCTAACAATGTGGATCGACCAACTAAACTTTTTTTTCCTTCCTCGATCTGACATGAAAATCTGAACAATGATGTTAAAATTCTAAGGGTACTTACAATAACTAAAGCCCTGATATTTTCCAGAGTGAAATCATGGGCTGTCGAATCGAGCAGAATGTCGAGAAAGTCCTTTTCCTTGGGAAGATCCACGCCCCTCCTCCTCGCCTCTAGCGGATCTTGTATGACTACATCTAAGTAGTTATGTAATCGCTTTTCATGGATAGCCAGATCACGGCACACGCTCTGCGGATCCAGGTACCTCAGAATCGGAAAAAAGTTGGCCAAGTTGGGTTTTCCGGTTAACCTCACCGTTTCATTAAAGTGTTCCTCAATTCTCCAGACTCTGGATTGTTGGGATCGAACAAATTCTTACTGAAGATGCCGTTGCTCATGAGATTGAAACCCACGTAGAACATCAAATGTGCAATTTTCAAACTTTTTCCACTCTGCTTGAAAACCATTCGAATTGTCTGAGAGACTTGATCTCTTCTCAGATATTGCAGGGCGTGGAGTCTGGTGGGAGTGAAGAGCTCTGTGGTGGCAATTCGCCTCAATTTCCTCCAGTAATCTCCATACTGAGCAAAAGCGATTGAAGATTCGTGGTGAGAAAGAACTTTCATTGATTCCATCAGAGTCCGTCCTGCAAAGTTTTGGTCATGGGTTTTGAAGATCTCCTTTGCCATTTCAGAGGAGGAAACCACCACAGCAGTTTTCATGCCGAGAGAGAGAGTCATGAGAGGGCCGTATTTCTGAGAAAGAGCCCACAAAGATTCATTCGGTTTTCTCCCCATCTGGAGAAGGTTTCCCACGAATGGCCAGGCAGGAGGTCCAGGAGGAAGATTTTCTCTTCTTTTCTTCATTCTTCTCCCGATTAGATCTAATAAGAAATATGCTAGCACACTGCTTAGAAGCGCAGAAAGCCAAATCAGCCATTGCTCTTCCATTGAATGAATTTCAGATCTGCTTGGAAAGCAATGATTTTGATTTTGTTTCCTGAGAAGATTGGTATATATATATATAAATCTATGCATCATGGTAAGAAAAGTCTATAAAGATACCAAGCAGGCCATTCATGGAATCTGCCAAAGTCTATAAAGATACAAGCAGAAGCTCCCTCGCTAGAAACGTGGAATCCATTTGTATTATATATTTGGACCTGTATATTTTATTGGCACCATGTTTATCTATTCTCTCTTCATTTGTGTTTATGTTTATAAAAATGTATTTTATAATGACAATAATATTTTTGATAATGAGAATAATATTTTTTGTTATTTCAATTGTGATATAAACAAGAGACTGCAATGTTTCAAGTTTATATCTAGTTCATGTCAATAGTAAAAGTAGAGATGAAGATAAAGGAGGAGAGGAAGAGGGAGAGAAATAGATAGATAGAGATGGAGGAAGAGGAAGAGGAAGAGGAAGAGAAATAGATAGAGAGAGGTAGAGGCAAAGGGAGATACACACGGAGAGAGATAATGTAACATTGTGATAGAGGGATAGAGAGAGAGATATGAATAAATATTTAATTGTTGAAAACGAGTGTTGCTAGATTGTAAATAAATATTTTTGTTAATTAATAAAAAACGTAGTCAATTATTTGTTCTATTGTTTAGCAAACTTGGAATTAATAAGACATAAAATATAAAATTGTCCATATAAAATCAAACATATATCAATTTGATAAAACCAAGCTCAAATAATACTTTTTATTTTGTGGCTTTACAAAGCCTTAGGAAGTATGTACATTCGACGCCAAACCCACTTGAAACAAACTAGGTACATAATATTTTTGTATTTTGTCGGGGACATGAAAATTGCTTTATAATCCATTTGAATGTGTGCCAAGCACAAAGTAACCAAGATTTTGTGCCATATCAAACTCAAATGTTATGCTTCATGATCTTATCTTGAATACATTTATTTTTAAATTGAACAATAAAATATAATTAAAAAATAGTTATAAAGGTGAGAAAATAATAGTAGAAGGTTTGCCTATAGAATTGTAAGGGTCCTACTCTAACAAGCTAATGCCATTGGGGTGGGTGGGACGAGGAGGCTATTGAATACTCACTCTACAATTGTATGGAGTGGGAGTTCTAGTTGCAAACCTTGCATTCCAATAGAATTGGTTCATCAAGAGCCCTACTATTCTTAGCCATAGGGTGGAGGTATATTAATTGAAAGTTGGTATTGGAACATGTCCATCTGATTTATTGGATATGCAATATGTTTTATGTTGTTCCCATCATTTCTCTAAAATTCTACGAGCATTGTCGGATGGATACTAGTCTTAATTTAAGATAAAAAGTATTGGTATTAAAAACGTAGTGATAAAAGTTGTGTGAAAAAATATGATAAAAGTATTGGTATTAAAATATTGATGGTGTACTTGTACCAAATGCGCACCAACTTCTCTTCAATGAATTTGAGCCACTTTAGTGGACTTTGATTGCAGTTTAATGTGTAAAGTTTAAATAAGGGCAGACATCATTTATTGCTTGGTAAGCTAGGATGAATATTTGTATAGTTGTAAATAGATTAGAATAATAATAATAAAGTTGACAAAATTATATGAATTAAGAAGATATAGGTAATTGTCGGTATGCATGAACAATGAAAAATATAGAGTACATTGCACAATGTACTCACTATCATATAAAAATAAATTATAAAGAAATTTTTGATTCTCATGATTTGACTTTTGATTAATGAATTGAAATATGTAATAAATAAGAGAGGAAATTTAATTTATTTGTGCTTACTATAACTAATCTAGAAACAAAATAAATGATATTTTTACAATTATTTAAAATAGATAATTAAAAATAACTAAGAATATTTGTTCAATTTTTTTAATTCTATGCTATGATTGGTTAAATTATTGAAAAAGTAGAATTGAATGAATGCATAACTATCCTCCTTCGTAGGAACTAAATTTTTTTGATAAATGTTAAAAAATGTCTTTTAGGCAAACATTATTGATTTGGGATATTATTTATGTTCTTGGTTAATTAAAAATAGATAAAATCAACAGAAATAGATATTGAATTTGATAAAATTGGTAAAGTAATTAATAATTATTTTAATTGTAATGTTTTATATAAATGACATCAATATTCAATAATTTTTAATTGCAGTGTTATATAGAAATGGCATCAACATTTTAATTATTTTTTAATTGTAAAATGATACCAATATTTAATAATTTTTAAATAGTGATAAAATACAAAAAAATATCATGTCAATAATTTGTATTCTCATTAAAAATAAATTGGTTTGTATTAGATAAGGTTATCAAAAAAATTCTCATTGATGAGGCTCTAGAAGAACTCTACTCTAGGTTGTAATATTTAGCTATGGAGATAGCCACCCAAGATTTAAAGGCCTATGTAAAGCACAAGATACTTATAAAATCATTATGACAAGAATAAATTGTATTCCTATCAAAGAATGCGAATAGAAAGGATGTATAACGTATGAGAGACACTTGGTTATATATAGGCCAAGGTGAGGCATAGGACAACACAAGATTATGACAAATGTCTTAATCTTATGATATGGGACATAATGTGATAGTTATCGTATGTGTAAGAAATTTTAAGCGGTAAGATGTGAAAGGCACCTAATAGTGAAACTATTTAGGTAATACCCATATTCACACCAATAACCTCTTAAGTGCAACAAAAAATGTGAAAATATGCAAAGATGAGCCCTGACTACTAGGCTGTGTACAAATGCAATCTCTCACAAATGGAGAAAATGAGAGAAATCACTTAAAACAAAATCCTCCCCAAAAGAGAGAAAAAATAGAAAATTCTCTCAAAAAGAAGAGGACAAAACCTCATTTGACGATAAATGCCCCCCCATAAGAGTGAATGGAGAGATAAGTTCAAGTGACCCTCATTGAAGAAATATATTCCACCCCCAAGAGAGCTAACAAGTGATGATACTTATTCTTAGTGAAAGGTTTGGTGAATATGTATGCAATTTTCTCTACTGTCAAAAAATATTGTAAATTAATGGCCCTCTCCTATATGAACTCCCTAATATTGTGCATATGGATCTTGATATTCTTGGTTCACCAATATTGAATCAAATTCCTTTATATTTGGATGGCACTCTAATTGTCACAAAGGAGGATACTTAGTTGTGGAATAGTGAAGCCAAACTTAGTCAAAATATTTTAAAGCCAAAGAGCCCTAGTAACAACATTAACAACTCTCCAATACTTAGACTTGGTTGAAGAAAGAGTAATCAAATGTTGCTTCTAAATCTACCAATAAATGGGGCTACAATCAAGATAAAAGTTGTAGCCAGATGTGGACTTATGATCATAAAGATCATTTTCCCAATTAGAATTTGTATATCCAGACAAGTTCAATTCTCTATCTATTTCATAGTGAATTTCATAATAATGAGTACCCTATGTATAATGCAAGATGTTTTTGGCGGCTTTCTAATGAAGCTCATATGGTTCTTGCATAAAGTGTGAAACAATGCCAACCACAAAATAAATATTTAGGGAGGCGTAAGTTAGATAGATGATACTCCCAACAATCTAATGATACAAAGTGGCATCAACTAGTGGAGTAGAACACTTGATCTCATGCTTGACTTGAAGAGAAAGATTTTGTTATGATTATCAAAAAGAAATAAGAGAAAAGAGAAAAGACTGTAGTCACTGGCAAGGGAATTTGAGTATGTTGAAGCATTCATGATCAAAATTAAGGATGCCCATCATGCATTGATGAAAAAATATTGGGTAGAGTCAACAATATCTTGCATTTTCAAAATTTCCATAGTCTGAAGGAAAAGAAAGGATAGCAATTCTGGTGAGAAATTTGAAATCAAAACAAGATAGCACGTTGGCAGATAAATGGAAAGTAGTCTTAAGAATATGAAGCTTTCAAGATTGTTTAACAATTTCATGAAGATAATAAAATTAGATCAAATAGTTTTATATTGCATGAATCTATTATTGGCACATAACTATTTTTTAGCAGCTATTGCATGAATCTATTCATTGTAATCATCAAAGATAAAGAGTAAAGCTGTAGTAGCTTTTTTCATAGTGTTAGGAAGAGGTATTAGCCTATCATGAATGTTGTAGAATTTGAAGCATATGTAAGGTTATCAATAGATTAATGAGGATGATGTGTTGTAGCATTTGAGAAATATATGTTTATGTGTTTGTATAAGTTTCTTATTTTTTGTGTGTTAATATTTCCATCCATCACAACACTTTATAGATCTCCTTTAGTTTATTTAATGATGAAGAGGAGGTAATTTTCATGTTGTATAGAATTATGTTCTTTAATCAGAATCAATTGCATAGTTTTCTAGTCAAAGACATTGACTCATACTTCACTTGAGCCAATCTCTCATGTATATAAAAGATTCACCTACCAGTAGCACCCATTATGTCTAGGTGATGCTTGTAGCAATGAAGAATCAATATCTATTAAAAGAACATCCATCTTAATATGACTTCAACTCAAATACATTTAGCAATGTCATTTATCAACTATACAACCTAATCACGACTCTCTCTACATGAAAATTGTTGCAGTTGTTTCCTAGTCTGAAATGGCAAAGGAGATCTTCAAAACACACAACCAAAATTTTAGTGCCAACACACAACTATCCACAAAAAAAGATGCAACCTATGAGAAGAGATCCAAAAAAAATGTAGCCTTTGCGGGATTCAAGAATAATTTTAGTGCTTTACTTATGGTGACTAGGAAACCTAACTTGGCTGACTTTTTTACCTTTCTAAGGTTTATGCCATGGAAGTGACAACTATATAGATTTAAACCTCTCAAGAAACAACAAGTTACCGTGTTGATATATAGATAAAAAATGGAAAATGGATAAATCAAATATTAAAATGAGAAGAGTGAGAGATTTTGTTTCTAGGATTGGAGGTATTAAATAAAAAAAATACAAACATCACAAAATAATAGAGGGTATGGGTTTTCCGCAGTCCATAGATATTAAAAGTAAGCTTTTGGATTAAACTGTGTTTATTTTCTTGTTCTTTAATTTTTTTAAAAGTTTTTTTTGGTTTCCTAATTTTTTCCTCTTCTTCTTTCTTCTTGTTTTTAGTTTCTTGTTTTCTTGTTCTTATTCTTGTTTTCTCTTTTTTATACATATTTTAATTATTTTTATTTCATTTTTAATTAATTTTTCACTTTTTAATTTTTAATCTTTAATTTCCCTCAACTCACACAACCTATATAAAACTATATCTACAATCAATCACCTAATTTTTATTCTTGATGATGGATCATAGGGCATGATTTGAAATGTTGTTTAAATAAATAAGCATAGTTTAATCCACAAGCTTACTTTCAATATCGTATAAGAATTAATGCATCACTCCATATTGGGTTCACCGAATTTCAAGGCTTCAATTTTTGAAGCTAATGAGTAATAAGAAATAAGATGAATCACTTTATGAAGTGACCATGGTGAAATAAATTGATATTGAAAGATAAGGAATATTTATAAAATAAATGAGTTAATATACACTAGAAAATTCAATAGAAATTGCTTAAAATATGAGAGCACAAAGATCCAAAATAAATGCTAGCAAAAAGAAATAAAATGTGAAAAATGAGATGAGGAGTATAGGGTGAAGTTTTTTATCAAGCCATAAGTAGATTCTTTTTTGGATGGTAGGTGTGTCGACACCTATAAGAAAACATGAAAAAATAGGGTAGATGAAATGAACCAAAAAATGTAATTTAAGATTAAAAAAATACTTGAAAGATTCTTGGATTTTCGATGTGAAGTCTCATAAGAATGTCAAGATGTGAATGTGAAGAAAAAAATCATGTAATTAAGATTCACATACAAGAAAATGAACCTTTAAATTGATTCCAAATTCACTTTCAATTGATCTTGAAGAGGTAGTGTGCCTAGGTTAAGAAGGCTTATAAAAGACATCTCAAAAATTCTTGTTGTGCACACACAAGAATGTGTGTGGTTTTTCTCAAGATATGTGATTGATTAAGACATTGTATGTGGGTTTCTCTTCAAACTACTAGCATGACTTTTGTTTAAGAAGATCCTCCTTTAATAACTTGGAGAGAGGTTTGATTCATAGATTAAGAGGATGATTGATCAAAAATTGAGATTGATCCATGAGATTAATAGTTAAGGATGACTGCAAGATTTGGAAAGAGAAGGAGCCTCCAAGAGAAACCTTGTTATTGGTGCACTTAGAGAGGATAAGGATCAAGAGGATTTGGGTAGCTACAATTGATGTAATTTGAAAAGTTGTTGGGGAGTGAAAGGACTCACATGTGCTATAATGATCATGGGGATGTGTGGCTGATGATCTCAGAAACATGTGAGAATCACACAGAGATGTGATATTAGACAAGTGAGTGATCTAACACATGTGTGAAAGTCACATTTGTGAAGTAGAGGGTGTATATCTTTTAGGATAAATAGATGGCTAGACTTTGATGAAATGTTTTGTAGATAACTGGGATGTATGTGAAAAGTGGATCTTGTAGCATTCTTAGAAATGTGCAAAAGGATTAATTTAGTTTATTTATTTATTTTATTCAACTAATTAACTGATGGGGAAAATGAGTAATTAAATAAATAATTTATAATTATTTAATTTTGGGGGGATAAAGATACAAATGGAATAAATATGGTTTCATCTAATTAAGGGTGAACTATAGAGAAAATTGGTAAATAATAAATTAAATAAACAAATAGTTTTGATTTATTTAATTAATTCCTAGAATGTGATTGAGAAGGTTAAATTAAAGGGTCTTGAGTTGATTCTAGAAGGATAAAATTGATTGTGGTTAGATGCGGTTAATCTTAGGTTTCTACATTCACAATATTAAAAATGCATGAGATATTTTTATGAAAGAAATAAAATAAATAAATCTTCAACTCTAGCACATAGGTTATTGGTGAAAACTCCAAATCAAGCATTATAAAAACTAGAAACTACAAGAGAAATCAAGAGTTAAATTGAAAATATAAATGAACCATTGAATTTATATTTTTATCTACAATACAAGCATCTAGAATCAATACTAATTCAAATCACGGTTTCATAGAGATACACATGACACATCATGTAGCTAAAATAAAGTGAGATAGAGGAAGGCTAACCTACAATATTTATCCAAATCACCTATGTCCAATTAACCACCATTAGGAAAGACCTATGCATGGAAAGTCAATAAAATATTAGGTATATTTTCCCAACAAAAAAATATACTAAGAACAACATGGACATCCAATATGATATGATATAAGTTAAAACAAATATCAATTAACTCCATCAATTGAACACACGTAAAGCTATAAAAATTTAGATATCATAGATGAACTAGGTAATATAATGATAATCACACATAACAAATATAATGAATAGTGAAGCCAAACCACTACTAAATTTCTAAAATTATGTCTGAATGTGTACATCCCATAATACATAGACAACCTTTTGTAATAAATAACCATCCCACTAACCTCAATCGTGATGAAGGTTATGGCTTAAGTATTTGCTTTGTATCCAAAAACTTTTTCAACCCCTCCTTTCACCACTACAAACCCCTCTTGGTGTAGCCATATTTTTGCTTCACCCCTCCCCCTCTTGTCGTCCCTTTCCTCTCCGCACATCGTGACCTTGTTGAGATGATCCCCTTGGATTCCCTATTCCTTGTCTTTAATTTCCCCTTGCTCTCCCTTTTGTGGTTCCTTTGTCCCCCTGCTAGTAGGTCCCCCACTTTCCCCTTCTCTTGTTTGTAGCTAGTTCTTGTCTTTTTTATTCCCCCCTCTATTATCTTTCTCTATTTTTCTAATTTTTTTTAATTTCATTCTTGTCTTGTGTAATTTTATTTTGTTTATGTATGTTCATTCTTTTTATCTTTCTCTCTTTTTCTTTTTCTTAGTTTTATTAATTTATTTACTTTCTCATTTATTCATTTTTAATTGAGTTCAATTATCTTGCTTCATAGAACTTTTATCTTCTTTTTTTTTCAGTGCATTTTGTCTTTATATTATTATGATAGACCCTATTAGCAACATGCTCATTTTATACCATATTAGATTGTATAGTTATTTCGGCTCATTTTTAAAACTTTTTCAAGTTCTCTATTTTCTTTTGTTTTCTCTAACTTTATTTGCATACAAGCATTTTTGTCTTCTTTATATTATTGTTTCCTCTCCTCCCAGCCAATTTTTCATTTGCCACCTTTGGTCTTGAAACTCATCCTCATGAGCATCTTGTGTTGCACTATCGAACTTTAATTCCCCTTCGCAACCGAGATTTTCTACTTCCAGAGTTCCTTAAAGGATTGTTCCCCCATTTCCTCTCATCCTTGTGCCAACTCAAGTGATGATCAATGAACCTTAGTGTTTTGGAATTGTCTTTAAGGTTCCTGAGTTCTAAGAAGTCCTGACCTCGTAATCCTTGTGATGATTACTAGTACCTATCAACTAATCAATTGATTTGGGAACTTTGACATCACTTCCACTGATGTTCAAATGCCTGACCTTTCCAAGAATCCAATACTCCTCTGAAAATAATAGGTCATACTAAGTGATTAAGGAGTCATGATGGCATCAAGATATTAGAGGATTCAAGAATTTGTGCAATCGTGCTTTGAAATGTTTAACTTGTTGATCACTGTGCATTATACTCTTTCTAGGACCTAATCCTATGAAGATTTGCATGTACGTCTCCATAATGGCAAATTAAATGGTGAAATAAATGCAAAGGTGGTGGCATGAGTTATAGCATTTAATGATGGCATTTCTTGCCGAAGGCATTTATCATGTTTCCACTTGATCATTATGATCTTCGAAGCTAGCGGAAGAAATGTATCAACATGAATTATTCTTCTTAGAATGGTTCTGCCACATAATGATCAGTTTCTTGTAGTTAACCTTAATTTGAATTGGCTAGAGAATGAACAAGAAGACATTATCCTTGGATTATATGCTCTTGCATGGATGCAACAAACTTGTTTTGTAGGGTATAGGGAGACAGTGACTCTGCTAGGAAAGATAGAAAGGCAAGCTAATAATCACAATGGCCAATTACAAGAGAAAATTTTTGCCACCAGAAATTTAGGTAATTACAATCAGTTCTTTGAATTCATCTTCCTATTATTATTATGGATGCATATGTTTACAAAACTTTGAGTCTCGATGCATTTACATCATTTGAGAAGGATAACTGTTAGTTTCTTATGTCCATTCATCATGTGTAACTAATGGGTGAACTTTGAGTTACCTATTTGTGTCTTTATAAGCTCTGTTCTTTCCTTCATTTTGTTTTTGTTTGCCTTTACTACTTTTTGGTCAAAAGCATAACCTGTGAAAACCCCAATTATATCATAACAGGGAGTTGTACCTTTAAATATAGAGGAAAGTTGCTAATTTAAGTATCAATTTCTCCAACTATTTGTTGCATATTTGTCTCTATCAATAGGGTGCAGAGGGTTTTGTTTTTTCTTCTAAAAGGAAAAAATCTATACACAAACAATGAGTTAGTTGGTGTTTTTTCCTTGTTTCTTTATTTGTTTGTTTTTTCAAAATTTGATATATATTTTTAGTCTCATTTATTTTTGTTCTTTCTTTCCATTTTTGTATTTTAGGTTGCTTTGGGTATATTTGAATTATTTTCTAGTTCTTCTATGTAGGTCAACTATTCCCTCTTGTCCTAGCCTTGTACTTCATGCACCTTCTACCTCCACCCTTCCCCTTTTTATTTATTCTACTCAGTTCTACAACCAACCCATTTTTAATCTCCTTATTCTCTCTATCATCCTGATTACGGATCAAAGAGTGTGATCCGAGACGTTGATTAAAAAAATATACATGCAATCTAATCCAAAAGTTGCTACAACAATATAATTCATGGATTGTGGAAATCTACTAACATTAAGCATCTATAATGTAAATACAACATATCATCAAGAATATATACTGATGGAAATAGAAAACATCATTGATAAGTATGATATTAGTAACAAAATAAAGTGAAACAAAAATACATGGCATGTAGGCATTACGCATTACGCATTTTCATAGTATTTATTTAATCATTCATAATATCTTGACATAAACTTACACCAAACCCTATAATAGAGCTAGTAAGTAATATTTTTAGGAGAAAAATCTTATCATAAATTTCTTTGACCCTTATTTCTAACACATTATTCTAATATAGATTATTTGGTAATCTTGGTGTGGGGATTGCATGCAACTCTATAGCCTTCTTCAGTACTGTTCCAAAGGTATATGCCATGTCTATTTTCTCATAATTCATCCCAATTGGAAGGTTCCAATCAAATGAATGGATTAAAGTAGCAATAGTATAATGGACCATTTGATGAGCCAAAGGAAGTCCTAAGCAAATTCTTCTTCCAGCTCCAAATGGTATCAACTCAAAATCTTGTCCCTTATACTTGATCTTACTATTCTCACAATTAAAAAACCTCTCGGGCATAAATTTTAAAGGTTCCTTCCAATTTTTAGGATCCCTTCCAATTGCCCACACATTCACAATCACTTGTGTGTCCTTGGGTATCATATACCCCCCTACTTCACATAAGTTATCTGCTTTGTGAGGAACTGCCAAAGGAAGTGTTGGGTGTAGTCGAAACACTTCTTTCACTATAGCGTGGAGATAAGGTAGATGGTTTATGTTAGATTCTTCCACCTTTTTGTTGAGGCCAACTACCTCTTCTAATTCTTTTTGTGCTTGTTTCATTACACGAGGATTGGCAATCAATTCCACTATAACCCATTCTATTGTTGTAGTAGTAGTGTCACTGCCAGCAGCCAAAAATTCCTACATGATCATAAAGAAGTGATCCATCAACCATACGAATTTATATTTTATTGAAAATGAAAAATATGAGTTGAAGTGTGCATTGAACAACAAACTAATTCATATAACTAAAAGAAATCGCTTGGTGGAGCTATCTACCTTTTCTTACTTCTAAAAAAATAAAAACAAACATACATGTTTTAGTTTTTTATTATATAAGAAATAAATAAACGTTTAACATACATACAATTAAACATGTAAGTTTTATTTTATTGTGATTTAAGGCCCTAGAGAATTACTTATTATGGAGATGTTATGATTGGTTATGTGTACTCTATTTATAAATCAAATAATTTAATATCAAATAGTCTATAACAATTTTATAATTTATTTACATAGAAAAGAATAAATAATTATCTTATTTTTATTAAAAAAAATTTCTTTTTTTATTAAAATATTTAATATAAAAAATTAACCATTGAGTGAAGACTCCACATCAATTAATTATCTTTTGTTTTATGATATTGCTATTAGGATTCAACTATGTAGTTTTCAAGTCAAACTCATTGACCCATATTTCATAAGTAGTGGCTCACAAGAACCCATCTCTCATGAGAATGAATGGTCCACTTAGCACTCATTGCATCTAGGTGATGCTCATAGAGGTGAAGCATTGGACCTTCTTAGAAGTATCTTTTGTTTACTTTTGCAGGGTAATAAAAAAATGTTACTCATTTCTAATTGTAAAAACATTATGACATTTAGATTGAATATATCTAGATTATACAACCGACCTTTAACCACAAACACTAAGCAACATATTAGGATTAGAGAATGTTAGTCAACTCTGAGTGTTTAATACTTTTAAGACTAGAAGTGTATTCTTAGTGTGACCACACACCTTAAGCAACATATTAAGCCTAGAAAATGTCAATCAACTCTGAGTGTTTAACACTTTTAAGCCTAGAAGTGTATTCTTAGTGTGACCACACACCTTAAGCAACATATTAAGCCTAGAAAATGTCAGTCAACTCTGAGTGTTTAACACTTTTAAGCCTAGAAGTGTATTCTTAGTGTGAACACACACCTTAAGCAACATATTAAGCCTAGAAAATGTCAATCAACTCTGAGTGTTTTACACTTTTAAGCCTAGAAGTATAAATTGTGTGTGATTTAAGCCATTCCCAATTATGCTAGGTAATCATTTTTCTTCATAAATATTTTAGACGTATCTATTATCAAGATGACCAAGCAAAACAACCAAAATCTCTTGCAGACTCATTTTTCTCTCGATAATCTCTTTCTTACTAATCCTAATAATAGATCGTAAAGTTGATGTGAAAAACTAAGAGAATATGCAATTACTTACCAAAACTAAAGCCCTGACGTTCACTAGAGTGAAATCATCTGCAGTCAAATCGAGCAGAATGTCGAGAAAGTCCTTTTCCTTGGGAAGATCCACGCCTATCCTCCTCGCCGCCAGCCGATCTTGTATGAATACATCTAACAACTTATGTAGTCGCTTAGTATGGACGGTCACACCACGGCTCACGCCCTGAGGGTCCAGGAATCTCAAAAATGGATAAAAGTCGGCCAAATTGGGTATTCCGGCCAACCTCAGCGACTCAGTAAAAGTGTTCCTCAATTCTGCAGAGTCTGGATTTTTGGGATCGAACAAGTTCTTACTGAAGATGGCGTTGCTCATGAGATTGAGACCCTCGTAGAACACCAAATGTGCAATGTTCAAACTTTGTCCCCTCTTCTCGAAGACCATTCGAATCATGTCAGAGACTTGATCTCTTCTGAGATGTTGTAGCGCTTGGAGTCTGCTGGTAGAGAAAAGCTCTGTGGTGGCGATTCGCCTCAATTTCCTCCAGTAATCTCCATACTGAGCAAACACTATTGAGGATTTGTGGTGAGAAAGAACCTTGACTGCTTCTAACACAGGCCGTCCTGCAAAGTTTTGGTCGTGGGTTTTGAAGATCTCCTTTGCCATTTCAGAGGATGAAACCACCACAGCAGTTTTCATGCCGAGAGAGAGAGTCATGAGAGGGCCGTATTTCTGAGAAAGAGCCCACAAAGATTCATTTGGGTTTTTCCCCAGCTGTAGAAGGTTTCCCACAATAGGCCAGCCAGGAGGTCCGGGAGGAAGATATTCTCTTCTTTTCCTCATTCTTTTGGCGATTAGATCTAATAAGAAATACGACAGCACACTGCTCACCAGCGCAGAAAGCCAAATGAGCCATTGCTCTTCCATTGAATGGATTTCAGATCTGCCAAGGAGACTCAATGGGACTCTAGCAACAATACATTAAAGATCTCTATATATAAAACGCTTAGTATCAAGATAGCAAGCGCAACGTTAATGACATCTGACAAAAAGGTGCCCTTCCCTCGGAAGAAACGTGTATATATAAAAATATATTCGGTCACGGCCATTGTCATATGTATATGACAATAAGAGTAATATATTTTATCGAACATGATTATGTTCGATCTGTGTATAAAAACATATTTGACAATGTCTATTGTCATCTGTATATATATATACTCCAAGGTTGTTAAATGTGTCCGCCATTTCTCTCTGTGATGTGACCACCCTCTTATCTTTCACATGATATGTTTAACAAATGCTGTCATCTAAGCCTCCACGTCAGCCTTACTACGTATATATTCCAAGGTGTATGTGGTGAAGCCTAAAGCACGCATGCATTCTTTGTTATCCAGTTGCCATTTATAACGCCGTTCTTTTTTCTGCCCCCCGTGTTTGTGTTTGCGTTTGAGAAGCCATGATTGACACCAATTCTTTGTTGAGGTTGAGTAAGGAGGGAACAAGCCAAATGAGCTGTAACTCATTTTCTTTTACACTTCAACCTTCACTTTCACAACTACCCAATGAAGGGTCATGCCACCTGCTACACAATAATTTGTCCTGGGATTCCATTAATATATTATAGGTAGGTAGCAAGTGGTTGATTGGGTATCTTCAAAACATTCAACAATTTTTTAATAATGAGTAATTGAGAGATTATATGAGTTGTTATTAAGGGAAGCATATCAGTTGTAGTGGTCGATATAGCTAACGTGGTGCATTCATAGATCCTAAATGGTACATCGGAATTCCATGATTTATTTTAGTTGTCTCTACATGCAACTTAACTGCTTATAGCTATTGTTTTGACTTCTGGGTAGTAACATGCACGTTGTATATATATATATATATATATATATATATATATATATTAACATGCATGTTATCATTGTATATCTATATACTCCAAGGTTGAATATAGCAATTAATGAATGATAATGTTGATTTTTACTTGCGAATAGATATTCAGTTGCTCAATTATTCATGTATTAGAAAGAAATAATAATATAGTTGGTCATTATTTTAAAATTACGTAGTATTGCCGTATATGTAGATACTCCAAAAGAATCTTTAATTAGGATTTATGGTAGTAATAAAGGTTGAATATAGAAATAAACAAGAGATGTCAAGTTCCTGTTGAGAGTGTAATGTTTTCAAGTAGATAGATTATGAAGATGGATAAAAACATTTACAAATCTTTTTGGGAAATTAAAAAACAGATTTATATATTCTTAATGTTTTCAATTAGATAGATTGCCAATATGGTTAAAAACATAAAAAATCATTTCCAAATTGCTTTGGAAATTTAAAGAGCAGATTAATAGATTCTTGAAATAAATGGACACAGCCACATGCACTAAGAAATCGTTCACAAATTGCTTGAAATATTTAAATGTAAGTTAGGCCTGCAGATGTTAGAGATTGAATAAGTGCATCTTGATGTTGTAAGTGATATTTACAATTTTGAAGTCAAGTCATAATGCAGCTAAAATGTAAATCAATTGTAATACCTTTTAAGTAAAAACAAATAAATAAAACTAAAATGAACTATTCAAAAGATACATAGTATAAGTAAATGTAAAAAACCAAAAACTAAACATTCAAAACAACACTTTTACAACACTAAATCATTAACACCAACATTTGTATGCAACATATGGATTGAATTTACATTTAATTTTTGACGAATCTATTGCTAATCATTGATATATGACATTCAGAGTTGTTCTGGCTCAATATTCTTCCCGGCAACTATTATTGTTCCAATTGCAAAATAAAGAAGAAATAATGGGCTACTATTATATAGAGAGATAATTATGATTTTAATGCAAATTTAAGTTGTTCTCTTTTGTTATTTGGATGGGTGGCTGTAAATTTTATCTGATGGTGTTCCTTGAGACTTGCTTTGGAGTAAGGCACCTCAACAGCCATATTTGTCAACCTAAACCTGCATTTGCCAAAAAAATTTGTGCACATTCCTCATCAAATTTTAATGGGTTATGTTGTTTGTAATTTGTATTTGTGTCATGCATCTCTTTGGAAAAGTTCCAGTAGTCCAGGATGGAGATCTCACACTGTTTGGTAAATTGATATTAATTGTATATATTTTTATGCATGATTTGGGTAGCCCACGCTATTGCTTTCAATTTCATACATTCATTTTATATAGTTAGATCTGATTTGATTAACGAAACTTATACCCTTGTCTCTGGCATATTTTATTGGGTATTGAGCTCATCATATGCAGCTAATGATTTCTATTACATTTTCATCTACTAAAAATTTCCATTATACTTTGAATTGCAATATACATTCAATCTGTAGTTCCTGCTTTGTTTGGCAAATGAATTATGTTTAAAACTATAATTTAAATGACAAATAAAACTTAATCGAAAATATTTAATATTTAAATCAAACTATAAATGGATATGGAAGTAATTAGTGAAAAGATTGTAATTTATATAAAAATTGTAATCAAATCAAACTATAAACAGATATGCAAGTACTTAGTAGAAAGATTGTAATTTATATATTATAATCTTATAATTTAAAGATCATAATTTAAACATAATTCCTGGTTCTTCTTGCTGGCTATTTTTGCATGCACAGGACAATTGGCGCAGAGTGTAAACACAGTGAGGACAATTTAGACACCAAACATTTGATGTCTGAAGATTTCAATTGTGATTCAATATGAATATTGAAAAATCACAATTTTGGCCGCCACTTGTAGCAGAGTTGGTTGGGGCTTGGGGTACATCCCTCGAGGTCACAGGTTCGACTCCGTTTCGTAGTGGAAAAAGGTATGGGGTCATTTATATTGTGTACCAATTCCTGCTCTACTGACCCAGGGTATAGGAATGGACTTTACTGCTAACATTATTTTTCGCTCCATTATGCAAGGGGGCATCCCAAAATTTGGCTGGGGAGACGATGCGATGGCAGATCCGCTGCCACCTGCAGATCCTTTTGGCTAACAAACGGACCATGTGCCTCAGTGGGTTTTCCGTGGAGGATGGTGGGTTGATATGGCCATTCACATGGGTTTCGTTCTTATGTTCCTCAGCAAGGTGCTCGATATGGCAGTGAGGGTTTGCATCGGGTAGCTGATCAACGACGAGACTTTCACTATCTCCTAGTCTTTGGTTATTTCCATAGTTTTTTTTCGGTAGAAGGGTGGACATGGTCAAAAGGTTGGGAATAAGGCTTCGGGTGTTCGACGGCATGGATTGGGCACTATAAATTTTAGGGCTTCCAAAGATGTCAATAAGGCAAGGCCTAGTTTTAATGGGGTGGCAAACGAGGGGGCTAGGGTTTTCTCTGCGAAGTAGGCTCCGGTTGTGGTACAGTCGGGGGTATGCCCTAATTCTTCTTCATTGAGGGAAATCTCGGTTGGTGCTGTTGGTAATGGTCATCCTCTAGCTAATCTTGAGGAGGATACTTTGAAGTCGCAGTTTGTGTGGCTTCGGGTACTCTTGATTGATGTCTTTGATAATTCTTTGGGTAAGAAGGCCCATGATCTCCAAGCGCTTGCAATTATAATTCAGGTTTGGGGTGATGCCATTCCTCTTTCAAATTTACAATGTAAGATTCATTCGCACTGGTATGGCACCTTTTTTTTTTAAGTTTTATCTGCGAGTTCTTTCATTGTTGTGTTTGATTCATCTGAAGCTAGGGATAAGGCTTTAGAGGTTCCATTTTTTTGGTTGGGAAAAAAATTGATATTTGTAGAGATTTGGAAACCTTTCTTTGAGCCTTCTTGGGTCTCCTCCAAACAGGTTTCTTCCTAGTTTAAACTTCCTCAGTTGCCTTCTCAATTTGTTGATTCTGATATCTTAAGGAAAATTGGGGATTCTTTTGGCAAGTTCTTACTTTCTCACTCTGTATTTGAGGATGGTTTCTTTTTGGTTAAAATTTGTGTGTTAGTTGCTTCGAATATTTCCCCTTCTCGATCCTGAATCATTAGGTCCTCCGCTGGTATTTGGCATCAAAACCTTATTAGGGATTATGCGGATTTTGCTTGTACTTTAGTAGATATGGATTCGGCTTTGTTCTTTGATATGAAAAAGCTTAAATTTTCCTTTCTAAAAAATAAAAGAGTGACTAATCAAAAGGCCTCCATATCCAAAAAAAACTCTATCAATATCCAAGAAAAATGTATCCCTCTTCACACCCTAACAATACATATATTTAGTTTATAGGAGATCTACCCTTAATTTATAGAGATTTTCTTTTGAGTACCACCCTCATCAATGATCTAGATTACTTTGATAAGGTATTTCATTTCTTAGTCCTATGCAACACATTATCCCCTGAAAAAGGCTTTTAGATTGAGCCATGATATCCCCATGAATGCCTCTCTAAAACTTCTAAAGGTTGGTTGGATCTATACTTATTAAGTTGAAAAAAAGGAAAAAAAAGCAACCTAATAGAGATTAATGATAAAAACCTATAAGTGCACTAAAACCTATATGTCTTGTAAATATTAGCCTATTAGAATATAAAATAAGATAGAGATAATTATAGATTTTAAAAAGCAAGATGTGGTAGTATTAGGTGTCTTGTATATTACCCCTTGATAAATTAAGGTACTAAAAAGAGAAGAGTTAATGATGAATAAATTAAATCAATTAAATGAAAAAAGTTGAAACAAGAGAGAAAGAATAAATATTGGTAAGATGATCAAAGATCTAGGTTTGAAGATAATTTAATGACCATGATAGAAAATAAGGAAGAAGAAAGAATATTGAAACAATCCTAGGACTGAGAGGAAAGATAATGAAAAATGTTCAAAAAAGTGTGAGAAGCATCAAGAGAGATGCAATAGATAAAAACTATAGTATTGAGATAGATATATCCTCAATGGACATGGAAATCGTGAATATTAAATAACTAGAATGGTTTATAATGTAAATCAAAACTATAGTGAAAAATCTAACTAAATAAGTTAAGGCAATTAAAAGAAAATAAGACAACATTGAAATTAGAGAAGTTTGACCTTATTTGTAGGGATACTTGTAGGTGGGGTTGCTATGAGGAAGAAGAGGAAGTAAATAAGGGAGGAAATGAATTTGTTAATCGGTGAAGAGGAGATAATATCTAGTGCAGAAAAAACTTATATTTTTTTGAGGAAACTTTAGAGATAATAGATACTCAAAGGATGCTAGAAAACATCTCTTTACATTAGACAATCATTGGAGTACGATTGGCATTAATAATGATTAGAATCAATTATATTATTTTGTGAAGACCCTCAATAACAAGGCACTAAGATGGTGCATTAAAGAATACCCAAAGCATGATATAACATAAAAATAATTGAGTGACTTATTTTTGAAATATTTCATTCACCTAATGTGTGAAAAAAAAATAATTAATAAAACAATGAAGATGAAAAAAATTGAGGAATCAAAAAAAATTTATGAATAATAATTTAATAGTGTGGTTAGAACACTAGAAGAAACCTTGACATAAAAGTTTAATAAAATTGAGTGGTTTATCTTAAGGTTAACCCCTCATATTATAATAAAAGTAGATGAGAAGATTTAATACTTCATATAGGGATTTATTAGAATTCCACTTTATATAGGGATTTATTAGATTTCCACTTCATATTATAATAGAAGTAGATGAGAAGATTTCCACTTCATTTAGAGATTTATTAGATTTCCACTTCCTATAGGGATTTATTAGAATCCCGTTCAAAGATATGGGAGAATGATTTAGTGAGAAAAGATTAAAATGGTCATTTCAAATTGGAGTTGAAACATAATGTTGGAATAAGAATTCCTAATGAAAGGTGAAAAAGTTGATACCTCTACCCAACTTAGAAGGAGTAAAAATTGGTTTAAAAATTACAGTATGAAAAAACATCTAAGGAATGAATATTTGACCATCTAAGGTACCAAGAGGGCTACCACACTAACAGGGTTAATTTCTCCTAGAAATATAGTATGTGTATAAATTATAAAATAGAAAGTGGGACAAACATGACAAAACAAGGTGTTCAATTTTTCTTCATGAAGACGATAAATATGAACCAATGGTTCATGGATTAACTAGAGAAGGATTTTGGATAGGAGTATGTATACGACATACCATCAAACTATGAGAACACTGAATGTTTAATTGGCACATGAATAGTGGGAGCTTCAATTGAGAGCAAGTATAAGAGCATTTAACAATATGCACTATGTGGTACCACAAATTCAAGATGTAGGACCCTCTACAAGATACCATGATAACTATAGAGAAGGAGGTGGTAGGGGAGGCTATCAGCGTATCACATTAATAATAGAGGCATCAAAGAAAGAGGTGGGACCAGAGGGACAAAATTCTATAACTATGATAAACTAGGACATTTTATTAATGAGTGCAAAATAAAAATAGGAGAAAACTCCACCTATTATTTTTGTGGTGATAAATAGCATGATATTTTTAGTTGTCCCAAATTTAGTCACTCTATAAGAAGTGTTGGCACCATGACTAAAATGTGAATAATTGTCTAGCATAAATGTAAAGCATGAGGCTAAAGTAGTAATGAATAGCTAAAGTAAAAAATAAAATGTTAGACAATCTAAGAAATCAAATATAGAATCGGAGAATCCTCAATGAGAAAAGATAAATTGGAAAAACAATACAAAGGAAAAAAAGAAAGAGGGCATGTAGAAACTTAAGAAAAAAGATAAAAATAAATTTCAATAATTACTTGATCAGGTTGGATTAATAGAAGCATATCCTAAGAGAATCTTATGAAAGTGAAGATAAATATTTAGGTAAGGATGAAAATAATTTGGTGAGAAGGAAATTCAAAGGGATAATTAAGAAAAACTAAAAGGAGAGGATGATAGTAAGGTATGTTTTAGTGAAATAGGGTGGAAATAGGTCTGTAGATTGAAAGAATTGGAAATTTTGGTAGAATAAGAAGAGGTTAGAGTTCAAGGGTTGAATATCATGAAGTTGGATACAGTTAATGGAAAGAAAGTCGTGAAAGATGGAATAGGGAGTTTATCTAGCTTCATCCAATTAGTGTTACCTTCTACAAAAAGGGAGAGAGTAAGTTTAGATGACAAAGAGTAAGGCAAACCAAATACTTTACTTAATTGCTTGATTAGTGTTAGCATTGCATTATGTGTTGTAATTGATGTCAAATCCTTTGGTCCAGATTAAGTTCGGATGTGGTATGATGAGTAGGAGTGTTTGATTTAGGTATGTTGTATGGTTGGAAGTTTCCCAGTTTCACCAGATGCATTTGGTATCTCAAAAGATGTTTTTATGTATTATCTCTGGGTCCAGAGTGGTCCAGAGCTTGAGGCCTTAAACCGGATATTGAAGTTGTATAGCATGCGGATGCATTTTAGGTCCAACCTTGGTGATGTATGTAGCGTGTTGATATATTCGATGAGGAATAGTGTGATATGGTGGACACTTGTCATTCCTTACCTCCACCGGGATGATTAGCGAAGACCTATTTTAGATGTCTGTCTTAGCTGACATAGAGAATTATGATTTCCGGAGACAGTATATATAGGAGTTTGATTCGATGATCTCATATATGGCTTTTTGTATTCAAGACATGCGAGATTGAAGGAATCCAGTGATTGTGTGAGTATAGTTGCAAATATCTACCGAAAGAAGTTCCAACAGTACAAAATTTGTTTTATTATGGTGGATTCTCTTTGTCTTTCTTTCTTCTTCGACAATGAGCCTTTCAAGGCAGTGAGCCCATCTGTGGTGAGTATATTGGCAATGAGCCTTTTAGGGCAATGAGCCCACCAGTAGTGAGCACATTGGTAGTGAACCACCTTTTGTAAAATAATCACTTTAATCGGTGTTTATATATTGAGAATTATCATTCTCCATGGTTTTCCCTTCTTGGGTTTTCTACGTAAATTCTGGTGTTTCTTGTGTCCGATATGATTCTTACATGTGTTTTCTAATTCAGTTAATTTTGTTTAATATTCCAAATCTGTGCATTAAGATTAAAAGTTAAATTTGCTATCAATTGATTCACCCCCTCCCGCGCCCCCCGCTCTCAGTTGTCCGTATATTCAACAATTAGAATTGGTTCAGGGAGAAAATTATGTTATTGGTTTCCTTTGTAAAATTATTGGTGTTTTTGAGAAGAGAATGAGGCTAAATAAATAGAGGCATTAGAGGTCAAAGACAAGATGACCTTAAAATGATCTACACCTATGTATAATCATACAGGGTGGTAAAAAGCATTATAAAAGATAGATATTTATGCAAGAAATTTTGATTGTGAAGCTTTCGGAAAATATCGTAAAAAATACCCTTTGATATTAGAATTGAGAAGATAAGAGATCTATGAAATAATGCATTGATAATAAAATATTAAATCTATCACCTTCTCATTTCTACCTTGATTAAAATGCATAATAATTGGTGAAACTGACTTATAATCCTATGTTGAGTTGAATGTGTTCCATGAAAAGATAGTGGGATAAATGAAGGAACCCGTATAATAGGTAGATAAATAACAAAACCATTTTATGTTTTCTTCTTAATGAATAGATAAAGGATTAGCTATGAATGCATCATCAAAGTAATAGTCAATTCACATTGATCTATAACGGATTGAACATGTATCTTAAGATATCTTATCCAATCATACACATATGTCAGTATTTAACATGATGAACTATGATACTTGTGGCCGATTTGTTATAGCCAAGCATATTATGTTGTGAAGGAGGTTTAAAGTTCCATCTCCTAGGGTATAAGTTGATGGGAGAATAGATAACTAGTATTGCATCATTGATATTTCGTTAAGTAGGTGATAAACGATAAAGTTAGGGGCATAGGTTGGGACATTGAGGGTAGGAGAAGCAAAAAAAATCATGTTTTAACCTAATAGTGTGGCAAGGGTTATGAGGTCATGGTAAAATAGGAGAGGAAGTGAAAGTAGTGGTAAGAGAGGATCAAGCAATATAAGTGAAGGGTAAGGGTTGAAAGGAATGCACATAGTGGTAGGAGGTAAAGTATTTGCATAAAGGGACATGATCATAGTTAAAAGGAGGAATGGAGAGAGACACATAAATGGTAGGAATGTGGGTTCAGGTTGGATAAGAAGGTGTAGGCATGCAAATTTAGGTGAAGGAATATTAAGGGGTAGGTGAAAGAAAATAAGTTGGCTAGAAGAGTGAGTTTAAGGTAGGATAAGTAGACTATAAAAGGACATGATTTTAGATGATATATCTTATACTTTGTAATATCTCTAGCCCCTCAAGATGGGTGATGATCATATTTATTTAAGGAGTAGGTGACATCATCAAGTATGGTACATTGGAGGAGAGGCAAGCAGTAATTAATTTTGATGAGTGACAAACCTAGTATCATCTAATAGGGATTCATCGTCAAAGTAGTCATCACTGTGAGACATGTAGACTTGACATGTGGGTTGGATGACAATGGAGGAATGAAGGTAATGAAACGGGGAAGAGGAAGGAAAATACATGGATGGTTAAGATAAGGGTTCGTATAAGAGATAATGTATAAGGAAGGAATAGTCTAAGAAGGAAAGATAATAATTTGTATCAAAGAACTAAAAAATGATTCA
Organism: Cryptomeria japonica; assembly: GCF_030272615.1. Classification (NCBI taxonomy): domain Eukaryota; kingdom Viridiplantae; phylum Streptophyta; class Pinopsida; order Cupressales; family Cupressaceae; genus Cryptomeria; species Cryptomeria japonica. The sequence continues at coordinate 610,268,986 of NC_081410.1, read as the reverse complement.
TCCTCATATGCTATAGGGAATTTGAGTAGAAAAATAAAGAGTTGTTTCAATGAAAATAAAGAAAAAGACAATAGTGTAGCGAATGGAAATTAACCTAATTGTTATATAGTCTATATATTGTGACTATGTTTATGTTTACTCAAATATAGAGTTTCATTGAATGACAACACAATTTAAAAATCAAAGTAGAATAACTAACTTCAAAACATTAGAAAGAGAGTTTGGTGTTTAGAGAGGAAAATTCTTTTAAGGATGAAGAGAGGAATAAATACTGAAGGTTAAGATTCAAATCAAGTTCACTACAAATATAGATAGAAAATAGATAGTCTACATAATTTAAATGTAGGAAAGCGTTTTTCAATTATCTATCTTAGGATTCAATTGGCAATGAATGGATTTACTTAAGTTAATACAAACACATAAAAAACCTTTACCAATTAATTAATAAGTTAGTTTTCTTTCTAGCTCAATTGCTTAATATGCCTTGAATGAAATTCTTAATTTCAATGAGACTCAATTGAAAAATGATAACTTATCAATTTACTAGCAGCTAAATTTATAAATGAAAAAATTATTTAGAGACATTTAAAAAATTGTTAGAAAATAATAGAGCCTATTGAAAAAACCAAGGTTGCTTATTGAAAGAACAAATTCCATTTTTAATATAAGGATGTTTGCACACCGGTAGAGAGTAACCATACCTCTATTATAGATAACAACAAACAAAGAGTGCTAAAAATTTAGAGAAATGCAAAATAGAATAAGTATGCCATATTTCTTGTAATTTAGTAATAGATGTGGTCTCAAAATAGTTCCTGCCCCTTTTCTATGCTTCCACATTTTGCATACATTTTGTACCAGAGTAATTCCAACTACATTGGACAAAATAGCTCTATCTATGCTTTAATGGATGTCCATACCCTGTTCCAAGGATCCCATTTTGGCACGGGCTAGGAGGATGTTGTAAAAGGTTGCGGAGTCCAGCTTTACACTAGCGAACTCCATTTGCTTGAAAGTTCCTAAAGCCATTTTAAAAAATTGATTTTGTGAACCCATGAGAGCACGTTTCTTTGAGGCATTCCATGAGATCACATTTTTTTGAGGCACTTTGTTAAACAGTTACTGCCCCCTGTCCATGCTTCCACATTTTGCATACATGTCTACCGGGTCAATTATAACTATGGCATCTGACAGAATTCCTCGGTCCTTTATCATTTGACGGATTCCATACCCTGTTCCAAAGTTCCCATTTTGGCACAGGCAGGGAGACTACTGGCAAAGGTTGCGGATTGCAGTTTTACATCTGCCGATTGCATTTGCGTATTATCCAGGAATCATAGCATTCCATAAGACAACATTTCTTTGAGGCATTCGTCCAAACTGGTTCACATCCCTTGTCTGTGCTTCCAAATTTTGCATGCATGGCTTCCTTGTCTGCGGTGACAACATTCCATGAGAGGCTTTCTCTCTCTCTCTCTCTCTCTTGTGATCGAACCTACCAAACTTTACGCAGCGCGGGAGCGATTTTGAATTAAGTTGTATTACAGGCGGGAACTGGGCAGTTGAGTACTGACCGCAACGGTTAACGGGGCCGCTGAGGAAAACGGAAACGGGCGCCGGTGAAGAGAACGGACGGAATGGACCCCACACGAGCCACCTAAGCATTACAGTCAACGCTTTGAGTGTGCTCGTTAAGCCGGGCCGGAAAGGCATTCCTCAGCAGATTTGTATATATAGATATCTATACAGCATTGGGACAAAAATCTATTCCTAAATAGATTTCAGATCTCCTGGGAATCTGTCAAAGACGTTGACCATTTTCCCTTACAAATATTGTATGTATAAAAATCATTTTCCTAAAATGATTTCTTGATGGAATTTGACACAAAATCGTGATCTATCAAAGGACGTCATTTTTCCTGATAAGATTTGTGTATATAAAAATGTATTCGGTAACTTAGTATCGTTGACCTAAATATACCAAGAACAGCGTTCACGGAATCTGACAAAACTGTCGGCCTCCAAGAAAAGTGGAATCAATTTGTATAAATATAAAACATTTGGTAACGGCCATTGTCATTTGTATATAAAACTAGTCATACTATCGTATCGTTGACAATTTTTTTTTAAAGATACCAAGCACAGCGTTTACGAAAATGTTGAATCCATTTCTGTATATAAATAAACGTATTTGGTAACGGGCATTGTCATATGTGTATGCATGTGAATTGTTGATATTTCATTATTGAATATTCAATTAAGATTACACATATTTATAAATATTATTGTTAAGATTGAATAAACTAACTTAAAAGTACAAAAATTACTAAATACATTCATTATATTTATAGCTCAATTATAATTATTGTTATGTTTAATTTTAGTTAGGATTAAGATTATAGTATAATTAGGGTTAGATTTATGTTCAATTAGTTTAGTATTAGAGTTTAATTAGAAGGGGTTCAATATAGGTTAAGAATATGATTAAATTAGTGTTTAATTAAAGTTACAAAAGAAATTTTTGAGTTAGGATTAAATTATGATTCTAGTTCAAACATAGTTAAGGTAAGGGTTTAATTAGGGTAAGGGTCAGGTATAAAGTTGAAGTGGAGTTAGGGTTAAGGATCAATTAGCCTTTTAGGATTTTTTTTTGATTTGGAGTTAGGGTTAAATAATGGTTAGGATTCAAAGAGGTTAGGAATACAATCCAATAAATGAATTTTTTTACGCAAATTTTTATGTACATTAAAATAATATTTATAATTTAAATTTTCTTTTCAAATTATTTAGAATTTGTATCTTTTAAAGCTTTATATAAATAAATAAACATATATATAATATAAAAAAATATGAATTAATAATATTATTTTAGTTATCCCCATGCAATTTAATAATATAAAATGAGATAATTCAATAATATAGCTTATTATTTATAAAAATTTATACAATAATATTATACTATAATTACAATAAATTAACAATATAATGATTTAAATATAGTTTTGATTATGATTACTTGATGAATAATGAAAATTTTGGTCTTATAAATCTTTTTTTTTTTTTTTTTTCTAATTTGATATATGTTACAAGGTAATTAGCATGACAAATGAATTTTGTCTTTCTTATTAAAATTAGGTGAAAATATTTTGATACTAGTTAATTGATTAATTAATTATGAAAATCTTGGTAGTTACCATACAAGGTAACTACCATGACAATGAGTGAAGGACCAATATTAATTGAAAAAAAAAATATATATATTCTCTATCATTATTGATATTCCATTATTGAATAATAAAAAATGTATTCTCTAATATTCAATTAAGATTACACATATTTACAGATATTATTGTTAATATTGAATGAACTAACTTAAAAAATATAAAGATTACTAAATACATTCATTATAATTATATCTCAGTTATAGTTATAGTTAGGGTTAGATTTATGTTTTTGATTATATTAGTAGGGAGAGGGACTTGAACCCTACAAAACAACAAAATTGGAGTTTAGCAACACAAAATTTGCCATCAAACATCCTAAGAAAGAAAACCACAGCCACCTCTCTTAGAAGTAATAAAAAATCATCATGTCCACATAACTAAACATACTGTTTTGATCAAGCCACCATCTACCTAAAGTATAACTACGAATAACTAAACATAAAGAGCTCATGAACATAGTAGAGAAGATAGTTTTAATAAAAGTCTGAAGTAAACGATACGTAGGCCTATTCAAAATGTCTTCATTATAACACCTATGCCTAACTATACTAGATATCATCAAAAGAAAATAAGTAAAACATTAACTGCTTAATCTTCCCTAATGATGTTCCAATTTCTCTGTAGTCTCTACACCTGTTCATTCTAGATCTCTAGGGGAATTGTCTCCACATTCTTGTATTCCTCGCTCTAGTTAGATTTATATTCAATTAGCTTAGTGTTAGAGTTTAATTATGAGTAGGGTTCAATTAGGGTTAGGACTATGATTCTTGATTAGTGTTTAATTAAAGTTATAAAAGTAATTTTTGAGTGAGGGTTAAATTATGGCTACAGTTCAAACATGGTTAGAGTAAGGATTTAATTAGGGTAAGAGTTAGGTATAAAGTTAAATTGGAGTTAGGGTTAAATATCAATTAGGCTTATATTAAAATTGATTTAGGGTTAGGGTTAAATTATGGTTATAATTCAAAGAGGTTAGGAATACAATTCAATTATTATTAGAGTTATAATTGGAATTAGAGACAAGACTTTTAATAGAGTTAAAATAGAGTTAAGGTAAGGGTTAAGATTACTGTTCAATTTAGGTTAGGGGTTATTATGTGTTAAATTTAAGATTCAATTAAATTTATAATTAACATTCAATTAATATTACAGTTAGGGTTCAATTAAGATTACAACTTAATTAAGGTTAGGATTCAATCAAAGTTACACTTACAAAATTATTATTCCCTTCTATTTGCTAATTGTTTGCAAAAAAGCATACTCAATTACTATTACAAATCTAAACAAAAAGTACTTGCCATTACGTGACACTTGTTATTATTTTTTTAATACGTATTGATAAGAAATCGATAAATTGAGGGCAATATTTAGTGTTTTTTCATAGGTATTGATAAATTGATGGCGGTAATAAGTATATTTTTAATAAATATTGATATACAAATTGATAAATGATTTGGTAATATATAATATTTATTTAATAGGTATTGATGTAGATATTGATGACATTATTTAGTATTTTTTAAATACATAGTGTAGACACCTAAGAACAATTTGGAACATCAAATTAAGGACTTACAAAAGAAAATGGAGGACTTAAATACACCGAAGCCAGCTTATACAATGAGAGACATATGTCCCTATCCATTTGACAAAAGCATTCCAATGCCTCCATTTCCTACACACTTTGTGACACCAAAATTTGATAAGTATAGAGGCCAAGGGGACCATAAGGCATATATAAGACAGTTTTTCATAACTTGCATTGAGGTAGTAGCAGAAGAGACATATTTGATGAGATTATTCCCACAAAGCTTAGGTGATCAAGCTATGGAATGGTTCTCCCAACTCCCACCTAGAATTAAGTCTGGGGTGATCTAGTAGAGGCATTAATCCAACATTTCTCATACAACATAGAGACAGATATATCAGTCACCATTTTGTGCAACACCAAACAAAAGGATGGGGAGTCATTTTCATCATTCTTACAAAGATGGAGGAATTTAGCCAGCAGATGCTCTTGTGAAATTCCACAAAAACAAATGGTAGAGATGTTCACCCAGAATGTCCATAGAGAAATTGGTTATGATCTAAGAAAATCTTGTTTCTCCACCTTCAAGGACGTCATTGAAAAAGGCTTAGCAATAGAGAAGGTCCTAATTGAGCAAGGCATCATAAAAATATTCAAAAAAAATAAAGAGGACTTTAAAGGAAAAGACAAGCCAAGATTTTGGAATAAAAACAAGAACACAGTCAATGATGGTGTTGTTGATGCCAATACAATATGACCCAAAATCCTTTTTCTTGGATCAAGCTCTACAAACAATCGAGTGAATACTCAAACAACTTCAAAACCACAAAGGAAATACACCCCATTGGGAGAACCACTTGAGTCGGCTTTCAAGAAGCTAGTAGCAAACAAAATAATAATAATTCTAGATATGCCTCCATATGAGCCAAAGGTCAAACCAAATTGGTAGAATGACGATGAATACTACGAATATCACAAAAGAAAGGGTCATAAAATAGGAAATTGTCATCGACTCAAAAACATTATACAAGATCTTATTGATAGAGGTGACACTGAGATCGAAGGACACTCATCTAACCAAGAACATGAAATGTTTAAAGAACCATTCCCAAAACATGACAAGGTAAAAGCCAAAGCCATAGATGAGCAGACCAACTATACCAGAGCATCCTATAACTATGATTCAACTCTTAATCACATTTCAATGGACAATTATGTCTCTACCATCATCATCAAGTACAAAACACCTGAAAATTATACCCAAAGACCCAAAGTTGTCCTAAAAGGCATTGGTTCTTCTTCTGAACCTACCTCTGAATGTAATGTTACAACTCATCGAGGTAAATTCACTTTGCAAGGTGCTCTAGCTAAAAACACCACTTCCTCATCAACCAAACCTGAGTATGACCTTGTAGAATAGTTAGGGAAAACACCCACGCTTATCTCCATCCTTGAACTTTTATGCATATCCCCCACACATAAAGCCATTCTTGACAAAACTTTGAGAGACACTTCCATCCCCACTAATCTGAACGTGGACCAGTTACAAGCCATGGTGGGATACCTTTCCGTTCCACACTCCCTTACATTCACAGAAGATGACGACGCCTTCATGAACCAGCCACATAATGCACCTTTACACATTGAAGCCTTCCTACACAAACATCGAATAAAATGAGTACTGGTAGATGGAGGAGCTGGTCTCAATATATGTACATTGAACACAATAATACAATTGGGATATTCAGACAAAGCTGTGAATTTTACAAACAAAATTACCATCAAGGCATATGATGATGAAGAACATTCATCCAAAGGCACAGTCACCTTGCCTCTCAGAGTTGAGCCAATTACAAAGGATGTGACTTGTCAAGTCCTAGACCTCGAACTCACATACAACATATTTCTAGGATGCCCATGGATTCATGAGATGAGGGCAGTCCCATCTACATACCACCAATGCATTAAGTTTCCTCACAATGGAGTTGAAGTAATAGTTAATGGTGATCCTAATCCATTTATATACTGAAATAACTTGAGATCAAAAGTTGAGACAATCATTCCAATTAATAGAGACACTATCCCTTCTTCTGCATATATTGACCCTAAATCATTAAAACCTTCAACATCAAAGAAAGGTGAGCTCAAAGGGAAATATCAAGACAAAGGAATGGGTGAAAACACTTTGAATCAAACCATGTGCTTACGACAAGTTATGAGTTCACCAAAAGAATATGGACGACCACATCCTTATAAATGGGTATCTATCATTACACTCAAATGGGATCCTACTATCTTCCAAAAGTGGGGTAAAATGAAAGAAGAAGACTTATACAAAATGCTTTACAAAGACCCTAAAGATGGTACACAAGATCACATCAGCATACCATGTGAAAAATATGGCAAAGGATTCAAGATCCTACAAAAGTTTGGATATGATGGTAAAAGTTCTCTCGGCTTAAGAAAAGAAGGTATCACTCAGCCTTTGTTGCCAGAATTAACATTTAAAAATCAGCGCTTGAAAGGGCTTGGTTTCATCTCTTCCAAGTTAAACACTCACAAATCAGAAGAAGCATTACAAATCATGAGGTCCAATGATCAACAAGAGAACCACCATTCCACTGACTCTAATGAATGGGAATGGGGTTCAGACAAATCCTCCAGTGGCTATGAACTCACCGAGACATTCAGAGAACTAGGTGAACCCACAAAAGAAGAGGAATTTTATAGAAAATTCAAGGTTGGTCAAGAAACAACCCTTGAGGATCCCACATAGTCTTTGCCTCTAGGTTTTAGGTCAAAATCGCGAAGGATGAGAACACCCATCCCCAAATGAGCTTTTAGTGATGACAATTTGGACTCGTTCACGATTGAGATAGATGAGGAGAGTGCCAATGATGACCTCAAAAACTACCTTTACATACCCGAATATAACTGTATCTTCACCCACAGTCCCGCTGACTTTTAAAACATTGAAGGCCTTCCCCTCTTTCACCACCAACTTATTGACTGGGACCATGAAGGACCTATACAGTTCGATACATTCCAAAATGATGAAGCCTTTATTGACTATCTAGGCATATGAGATGATCTTCCGCTTGGGTACCATAAGACAGGATACACTATAGAACTCAACAACGTGGCATATTTTGGTGAGGGTGTTGCGCCTTCCAATCGCAAAAATGTAAAAATAAAAACAAATCATGGGTCTTATGGTGAAAACCACATTGTGGCACTATCTGACCCCAAAAAAGTAAAAAGAAAGGATGAATCTGAGGGTGAAAACCTCTCTGAGGCACCCGAAGATGGAAGGCTTAAAATTTTCCCGACATCATATGAAGAAAAATCATCTATGTTAGTAGAGGAGACCATCAAAACAAACATTGTTACAGAAGAAATTCCACATAACATATTCCTAGCACAATCTCTAATAGAAACAAAAAGACCGAAGTTCATAAGTTTCTTCACAGAGTGACAAATTAATTTTGCATGGTCATATGTTGATATGCCTGGACTAGATCCAGATTTAGTAATGCATCATTTGATAGTTAAACCAGGGGCAAAACTAGTGAAACAGAAATTAAGAAAGATGCATCCACAAGTGGCATTATTAGTCAAGGCGGAGCTTGAAAAATTATTGGATGTCGGATTCATACGCCCAATTGATTATGCTGAATGGATCTCCAACTTAGCACCAGTTAGTAAGCCAGATCGTAGCATCATAATATGCACAGATTTCAGAGACATCAACAAAGCTTGTCCTAAGGATGATTTTCCATTGCCAAATATCGACCTGATCGTAGATCTCACAGCAGGTCATGCGATGTTATCTTTGATGGATGGGTTCTTTGGATACAATCAAATAAAAATTGCATCCGAGGATCAGCACAAAACAACATTTACTTGTCCCTGGGGAACTTTCTACTGGAATGTCATGCCCTTCAGGCTAAAGAATGCAGGCGCTACATATCAAAAATACATGACTACTATCTTTCATGATTATATGCACGTAATTGTAGAAGACTATGTTGATGACCTCTTGGGAAAATCAATAGACAGAGATACACATTTGCACATACTTTTAGTATTTTTGATTGGTTAGAAAAATACAAAGTAAGATTAAACCCCAAGAAATGTGTCTTTGGAGTAACCTCTCGGAAGCTCCTGAGATTCATTGTCTCAAAAAGAGGAATTGATTATGATCCAACAAAAGTCAAGGCGATCCTAGAGATGCCACCACTGCGAAATATCAGTCAACTTTGATCGTTGCAACGAAGACTCCAGTCCATATGAAGACTCATAGCACAACTTGCAGATAAATGTCATCCTTTTCAGTACTGGCTACACAAAAACATCAAATTCAAATGAGATGATAACTGTCAATAGGCTTTTCAGATACTCAAAGATTATCTTCTGAATCCACCAGTCTTGATGCCACCAGTTCTAGAACAACCCCTATTACTCTACATATAAGCTACATCAATAACATTGGGGGCACTCTTAGCGCAACAAGATGTTGAGGGCAAAGAAAAGGCAATCTACTACATCAGTCATACTTTGGTAGGCTATGAGCTAAACTACACACCAATTGAGCGTGTGTGTCTCACTATGGTCTTTGCTTCGCATAAATTATGACACTACATGCTAGCTCATAAAACTAAGCTAGTCGCAAGGATCGATCCATTGAAGTACCTTCTCAATAAAGTGACGCTTACAGGTCGACTAGCCAAATGGGTGATTCTCTTGAGTGAATTCGACATTGAATATGTGGACAGAAAAGCAATAAAAGGATATGCTATCGCAGATCAGTTAGCAGATGCTCCCATGATAGATGATGCTCCTCTAACTTCAAAATTTGCAGATGAATCCATCTTGACGGTATCACACATGAAGCCTTGGCAACTGTACTTTGACGGCTCATACACACGACATGGTGCAGGCACTGGCATCCTCTTCATCACACCTTAAGGGGATTCCATTCCAAAATCATATCGATTATCATTTCCTTGCACTAATAACCTAGCAGAATACGAGGCATTAACAACTAGATTACTGATTGCAGTTTAGTGGAAGATCCAGGAACTTCATGTTTTTGGGGACTCTCAACTTGTAATTTGTCAAGAAACTAATGACTACCAAACAAAGGATGAAAAATTAATGCCTTACAAAAAAATGGTGGATGACCTGAAGCAACATTTTATGAAGTTAACCTTTGAGAAGATACCAAGAGAGCAAAATCAAGCCGCAGATGCCATGGCTACTATTGCCTCGTTGATCGATCTACTGCAGAATGAAATCCACTATGAGTTCTTGGTGGATAACCTTTTGGTTCCCTCATATGAGTTCACTCCTACTAAGATGATATGTGTCGTTGGTTCTGATTCCCAGTTATACGGTTCCATTTTCACATACCTTCATAATAATACCCTTCCTCCTGACTTATCCAACAACCAACATCACACTTTCATTCGCCAATCTTCTCGATATGTCATTTTAGCTGATATCCTATACCGTTGAGGTCTAGATGGCACTCTTCTTAGATGTTTAGAAAGGGACAAAGCTTAGATTGCATTACATGAAGTTCATGAAGGGGTATGTGGTCCACATTCTAGTGGTCCTACCTTAGCCAAAAAATCATTAGGACTGGATATTATTGGCCCAATATGGAAAAAGACATATCAGTTTGTCAAGAAATGTAAGCAATGTCAAATTCATGGAGACCTTATTCATGCGCCAACACAACAACTTCAACCGATTGCAACTCCTTTTCCCTTTTGTCAGTGGGGACTCGATCTCATAGGTAAGATTCACCCTCCTTCCTCCAATGGCCACAAATTCATCATCACTGCCACAGAGTATTTCACAAAATGGATTGAAGCCATGCCTTTTACACAATTCACTAGAAAACAGATTGCTACATTCATTCTCAACTACATCATTTGTCAATACGGTATTCCTATTTCCATCATCATCGATAACGGACATCCCTTCAAAAATCAAGATTTTCATGAACTTTGTGATCACTTCCATATTACCCATCATTTCTCCATGCCCTATTACCCCCAAGGTAATATTCAAGCTAAGGCGTCTAATAAAACCATTCTTAAAATCCTAAAAAGACAATCAATGATGCTGGCCACAATTGGCATATCCAACTTAATCTCGCACTTTGGGCTTATCGCACAAGTGTTCACACACCTTATTGACTTGTCTATGGCACTGAAGCTATCTTAACTATTGAGGTCGAGTTACCATCTTTATGAGTCTCTTTGCAAAATATTATCAGTGATGAAGATTACAGGGTCTCTCGCTTGCAAGAACTAGAACTATTGGATGAATGAAGACAAACTGCTTTTAATCATCTCAAGTCTTATCAACAACGAATGATTCGCAGTTACAATCACAAGGTGAAGCCTTGCACATTTGAGGTAGGTGACTTAGTTCTAAAAGAAAATCCTAAGAATCAGTAAGACAGAGAGAAGAAGGGCAAATTCAAACCAAATTGGCTTGGTCCATACATCATTACAACAACCTATGGATCTGGTGCATATCAGCTCTCAACTCCAGTTGGTGAGCCTTTGGAGGATCCTATCAACAACATGCACCTTTGTAGGTTTTACACATAGCTCTTCAAAGTATCCTAATTCAAAAATACAAAAAAATCAAAAAAATTCAAAAATACAAAAAAATAAAAAAGTTCAAAAATACAAAAAAATCAAAAAATTCAAAAATACAAAAAAAATCATAAACATAAAAAATCATTACTTAGTGAAAACCTGGCAAACAGGCGCGTTGTGACACAATTTTTTTTTGAAAAATCAAACAAAAAAAAAAAAAAAAAGTAAAGAAAAAAGCATTTCATCCAACAGTAAAAACCACTTCGGTGGCACCCTGGGCAAGTACCATGGTGAAAACCAAGTCACCGATGCCATGCGTAGAGACATTTCTCCTCCCTCCTTCAGGATTCAATCTCATCATTTCACTTTGCACACACTCACAACCTCTTCATCCATAATAAGCTTACCCATTCCCATCATGGCTTGTTATTGATCTACCCAAGATTGGTTAGCCATTCATAATAAAAACTTCCTTTACACCCCCTTCCATCCATAATAAATCAGCTCCTATCTGTGGCTAAGGAAAATCCTACATCTAGTGATGGGCATGGAACTGAGAGCATCACATATTTCAAGGAGTACAGTTTCTTCCAATTTTCTTCAGTTTATCTGCGCACAATCTACAATAAAGAAACATTTGCATCACCAATCCATAATAAAGTTTCATCTTATCCACAATAAAGTATCAGTTGCATGGATTCAATTAGTTTTCAGATGAGACACAAGAAGCAATGGGTTTCAATAAATCAAATCTTTCAATAGACTCAGACAACATTATGGTTCAGTGCTATCTATCCTTTTGTGAAAGTAAACATTGTGACCACAATCAAATAGACTTATACAAGTGACAAGAGACACTAAACTTGAGGACTACAATAGATGTTGGTGTCGAGTCTTGGTTTTCTTTTGATTTTATCTTTTGGTGACATGTCTTTTAGCTTTTTTGGGATGTCTCTGACTAGAGATTCTATCTCCAGGATGTCTTTGACTAGAAAGGCAAGGATGGGGTATCGTCACCTATTTTTCTTTTGTTGTATGCAAATTGTCTCTTAGTAATGCTATGACTTGTCCAAGGATATGAGGACACTAAGAGTCTAGTATGAACTGGGGCATTTCGTGTTTGCGACTATCTGATCTCCATGCAAACGGGTACAATGACTTTCTGGGTCGAACATATATCTATATTGTCATAGCCTATTTGCCATAACAAAGCTCAATGATGACAATAGTACAAGAAGCTCTTTCACTTCCATATCTTCTATCTTCCATCCTCCTTTCTTATTGACCTCCATCATCCTTCCCGAGTCCATGTAGCCTGCTATCACATGACTAAGTATAATGACAGGTCAAAAATATTTGCATTTCATGTAGTTGCACCTGCATTACCACATATTAAGCATTTCATGCATACATATAGATATCACATTTGCATCGCATCCTGCACACAACACATGTTAGCACATTTTACATTCTCATCATGTAAATAGTTATTTGCATTATCATATTCATTTTCATTTCATACATTCACATTGACATAACATAATAAAAACATAAAAGAACAAAAATATTGCATTTCCTCATGTACATATTTGCATCCATATCATAAGCATCACATAGAAACATACATTACATAGGTCCACATGCATATAGCTTCTGCAAGGATGAATCATCTCATATATATATCCAAATATCATAAGTGTCATGATACAGTGATGTCAAAATACATATGGCTACAAAATCACCCGAAGGTGTCTACATCAAAATACAAAAATGGTACAAAAATTGATACATAGGGAGCCCTCTAAGGCTATGATGAACTCCCTCCCTTAGAGCCAGCTAGCCTCGATAGAGTTTGAGCCCTAGAAGGACCCGCCCTAGGATCATCTCTCCTGCCCTCTCTATCTGGTGGTGGTGGAGGACCCATGACCCCACTGCTAGATGCCTGTCTCCTGTCTCTCCCTCTAGAGGTTGTCGCCATCTGTGATGGTCTTCAGAAGCTCCTATCCCACTGATCTGGTGGCATTGCTCCATAGTATAGGTCTCTCCAGTAGCCTATCTCCTCCCCTGCCTGCAGAACATAGGTGTATCGGGCCCCTATGTCCTCTGTTACCTGCCTCTGTGCCCTCAGTGCTGTCTCAGCCTCTATATAGTGCTTAATAGCCTGATCTCTCTCCTGTTCAGTGTCCCTCAGCTATCTCCTAAGTCTAGCTGTATCCCTCTCCAGAACCTAGATTTCATATGCCTGTTTCTTGGCAGATCTCCCTCAAGGATAGTAGCTCATCCTCTTCCTCTCCCCCCTCACCCTATCACTGTGGCTACTCCTGTGGCTGCTCCTATCCCTGTCCCTGCTCTTGTCCCTATACATGTCTAGGAGCCTATACCTGTCTGGGAACCTATGCTCCTGGCACCTGTAATGGCAATCCACCTCTACCCCTCACTACATGAGCCTATCTCTCCTCTCCTCCCTCTCTCCTCTGAGCTACTCTCCTTTGAGCTACTCTCCTCTCTGCCACTATGCCCCATCTCCGCCGTCGGCCCCTACCTTTGCCATCTCCACTATCATCTCCATCACCTCCACCATTTCCCTTTATCGGCTCCCCTGGATCCATCAGCTGTGGAAAGGGATGATCTCCCCAATATGTAATGTACTCTACATTCATCCCTGCATCCTCTACATCTGTCCATATATCCCAAGGCATGGGAACCATCTCTACCATCTGTGTCATAGCCTAATCATAAGAAAGAAATGGCCCCAAATACACCTAATCCCTCACTATCCGTGCATACATCCCTGAATCCCATGGCATATGCTATATCCTACCAAACTGCCTGCACACCCTATCTATCAACTGCCTCTCAATAATATTTGGTTTCCTCCCTATCAGATACTTGCTCCTGAATACATATGGCAGCTCCACTGCATCATCCTCTCACTCCTCATAGTCTAAGTACGACCTCCATACCACACTGTCTATCTCATCGATAACCTGCGCCAATACTCCAGTCTCCCAATCTGTGGCTGAGAAGTAATCATATCATAAAGGTGTACATAGCTGTGCCCATGTCCTCTACCTCTGAAATGTATCAGTCGTGTAACCGGCAGATGCTCATATGCCCATACCTGCAATAAGGTCACTCCGCATCCCAATCCTGCTGATCCGTGATACACAAACTGACACAGCTCATAATACAAGTGTGCCAACAGACACAGCCCCCATGCAAACCTGGTGTGCTCTATCACCAATGTCTCCAGAGTCCTCCCCCATCCCACAACCAACCCTCGTGTTTCTCTATCTAGATAGAGGAATCCACTGATAACTCCGACTAGCACCGCCGATAGTGCCAATCCTATCTATGTCATGGTATCCCAAGCCACATGTCCAGCCCTCATCTCCAGTCCTAGATCTTGAAATACTCATCTCAGTGCATCCCTGTCTCCCTCTCGATCATAAGGAACCAACTCCCCATTGATCGGTATCCTCAGTATCCTATATACATCCTCTAAGGTGACTATCATCTCAGCCATCGACAAATGAAACATGCAAGTCTCTGAGTGCCATCTCTCAACTAATGCAGTCAGCAATCTCATGTTCGCTCGGCACTCAGGCACATACATAATATATCGCAATCCCATGACCTCAACTGCTACTCTATCCTCGAATGTCAGCTCTGCTCGCAAACTCTGAGTCGATGGGAATCTCTCTCATGACTCCAACATTGGTAGGTCCTCCTATAGTCAAGCAAATCAACTATGTCAATCCTAGTGGCACTCCCTATTCATCACAAAGTGCTACTTTTGATCTCAGTACTTATATCTATCATATGGCACTCTATCCTAGTGGCATTCCCTATTCATCACAAAGTGCTACTTCTTATCCTAGTAGTACTTCCTGTTCATCACAAAGTGATACTCTTTTATCCTAGTGGTACTCCCTGTTCATCACAAAGTTCTACTTTGATCCTATCCTTTAGGGCACCTACTTGAGTGTATCCTCTTGAGTATCTTATCCAATTGACAACGTATGTTCTATCACCGAATTGTCAATTTCAGCCTAATCCAATTGACAATGTATGTTCTATCACAAAATTGTCAATTTCTTTGGTACTCTCTGTTCATCACAAAGTGCCTCGATCTATCCCAACCCTATCTATTATCCTAGTCTTCCCTAGAGGACCTACTTGAGTGTATCCTCTTAGTATCTTATCCAATCGACAACATATGTTTATCACAAAACTGCTGATTTAGCCTTAAAGACATAAACACGTCTTCTCTGCACAGATGCGCCAGACACACATAGACGTTCCTCTGCTCTCCCTAGACACGCCTGTCCTTCACAAATGCTCTTGCACAACACAAACGTGCTTGCATAGGACTCAACTGCTACGAGATTTGTAGACGTGCTTGGCACTAATGCAGACGCGCCTAGCCTACCCAGATGCACCTAGCCTACCCATACGCGCCTGGCACCAATGCAGACGTGCCTTAGCGTTTTCCCCCCCGCTTGATATTTTTCTAGACCTACCTAGAGTTCATTTACTGCACTACCTAGCATGCATTTATGACAATAATTAATGAAATAAGGTACAAGGAGGTTTTGTGGTACTCACCGGGACTCCTGCATCTGCTGGCCTCTGATATCGATGAATGCGATCAAATCTATGCACCAATGCCATCGTTGCTGACTGCTAACTACTCTCTGCTCTCTCTGCACTATGATCTCTTCAATGTGTGGATGACAATGAGGATGTCTTCCCTCGTAGTCTATCTTATAGACTACCCTACTCCTAGTCTCCCGAGTCAGTCTTCTTTATACCATGACTCTGTCACTCTATCCTATTTGGTTAGTCCATTCTACCCTTTCTTTCTTATCGAGAGATTGTCTATGATCTTTTCAGACATTTTCATCCAATCTCTCGAGGGGCCATATCATTCCCATCTTGGGGCAACTTCCTATCAGTTCATCTTATCTTCTTTGAAACAACGCGACAAGTTGCATTGTCTCAAAGAGGGACAAAATGTAGACACCTAAAATTGTCCTGTCTAATTAAATAAATATCTTTATTTATTTAATTATTTTAAGCCTAATTCTTCTATTAATTAA